>NW_025111075.1:0-223381 GCF_015476425.1 Leptopilina heterotoma
GAACCAGTTTGGCTTCCGGAAAGGCCGGTCAACAGTTGATGCAATACTCTCTGTTGTAAAACTGGCAAAGGAAGTCAATCAGGGGAAGAGGAAGGGTTTCTGTGCTCTTGTTTCCATCGACATCCGGAATGCGTTCAATTCCGCGAGATGGGACATCTGCATTGAGTCAATGAGACGCAAAGGAGTGCCGACTTATCTGTTGCGAATGATAGACAACTATCTCAGTGACAGATGGGTCGTGTACGAAGGCAATGTGTTCCATCTCAAGGAAGAGATGACCTGCGGGGCACCACAGGGGTCTAAGGTGGGTCCATTCATATGGAACGTCATGTACGACGATCTCCTGAGAATGGAGCTGCCCGAAGACACGATCCTGAAAGCCTTTGCGGATGATGTACTTCTGGTGTGTAGAGCGCAGGAAACCAAATTCCTCGAGATAAAACTCGATGAAGGACTGCGGCGAGTAGAGCGTTGGTTGTCTCGTCATGGCCTGCAAATGGCCTTAGAGAAGACCGAGGCTCTGCTTGTTACAGTCCGGCGAGTTTTTGAAGCCCCAAAGGTGAAAATAGGTGGAACTGAAGTCTCATGGGGAAATCAACTTAAGTACCTGGGGAGTGACGTTGGACCGAAGGTTAAGCTTCGGTCCTCACGTGAACATCACAGCACTCAAGGCCGCCGAATGTATGGGTAAACTATCTAGGTTAATGCCCAACATTGGTGGTCCCAGGGAAAAGAAGCGGCGCTTGGTGGCGACCGTGGGTCTAGCAAAGCAGCTTTATGCTGCCCCTGTATGGGCTGATGCCCTTAAGACCCACGCCATCTTGGACAGATTGCTCTCTGCGCAGACAGGGAGCGCACGGAGAGTAATCTCAGCCTACAGGACGGTGTCTGATTGCGCTGCTCTAGTTCTTGCGAGTACACCGCCAACAGATTTGTTGGCAAAAGAAAGACAGGAAGTCTTTCGGCTCAATAAAGAACGAGTTGTCTCGCAGGAACAACAGAGCGGCGGTAACCTAAAGATGGCTATCCGCAAATCGGCAAGAATCAGACTAGTCGATAGTTGGCAGGCAAGATGGGATGGGGAATCCAAAGGAAGGTGGACATACCGCCTGATTCCCCACCTCGCCACCTGGTTAGAAAGAAAGCACGGCGAGGTTGGCTATTACCTTACGCAGGCGATGACTGGTCACGGCTGCTTCGGTCAGTACCTTCATAGATTTAAGATCAGAGAAGAGGCGAAATGTGTGTATTGCGGCGCTGAAATAGACGACGCCGAACACACTCTCTTCTCCTGCGGGCAATGGAGTGAGCTAAGACGGGCCATGTTTGACGCGGTGAAAACTCAATTCACCGCTGATGACATGGTCTCAACTATGCTCCAAAGCGCGGACTCTTGGCGCCACATCGAGTTCTTTATTACCTCGGTAATGAAGACAAAAGATGTGGACGGAAGAAGAGGTTAACCTGGAGTAATCACTGGGGACGATTCGCGGGAGGGGGAGGAGGAACTAATTCTCGTTCCTCCTCCCACTCCCGCGACTCCCCCCCGGTGGTTAATGGAAAGATTGTTTTTTAACAATGGACAGAGAGGAGTAAGAGAGAGGACTTCCACTTGCGAAGTAAAGCCATTAGGTAGTTCCGCAAGTGGAAATAGAGTCCTGGAAATAGGTGAGTTGGATTTTAGTAGGTCGATAGAGCCTAAGCTAAACTTAGTTTAGCCTATGCTACATGCGGCTCAATGTTCAACCCTGCAAAACTCGTGGTCCGGGCCACGAGGGATCTGATGAACAGATTTCCAACTTCCTTCGTAAAACAAAAAAAAATAATAATAATAATAATAATAATAATAATAATAATAATAATAATAATAATAATAATAATATAATAATAATAATATAATAATAATAATAATAATAATAATAATAATATAATAATAAATAATAATAATAATAATAATAATAATAATAATAATAATAATAATAATAATAATAATAATAATAATAATAATAATAATAATAATAATAATAATAATAATAATAATATAATAATAATATAATAATAATAATAATAATAATAATAATATAATATAATAATAATATAATAATATAATAATAATAATAATAATAATAATAATAATAATAATACTCCGCCGCTGGTTGTCCACTGCCGAGCATCGGTGATGTCTTTGATGTTCTGGGAGAAGCGGATGATTATCCTCTCCCGGACGCGGCTGCCGTCTTTGATGGCATGGGTGTGCTGGGTCTGGATGCATATCCTTAGTCCAGACATTACTGCCATTCTTGACGGCGTTGGTCGCCGGGGTGGGATGCCTGTCCGCTGCCAGACTCGAGTGTCATTTTGGATATGTTCGGTGGACCTTGCAGTGGTGGCGGGGCTTTCCACCAAAGGGCAACCAAACAGTACACTCTACACATACACTTCTCTACACATATATGGGTTACACACAACTACATCACTTATACATCTTTTTTCACACATATGCACAATACACTTATCACACCTATATGATTGTTTCCTTCCTCGGCCCACTGGGAGTACCCTGAATCTTCGTTCACTCGTTTTCGGTGTTCGAGGCCTAGGGGTTGATGTGAGCTTGCTCTGCCGATGTGCCAGCCGAGGTAAGGAATCAGGAGCCAGCCCCTTCGGGACCCTGATCAGGAGAGTCTGTGGTGGATATGGAGGTCGGAATCCATATTGCTCCGGGCGAGTCCGGTCCGTCCGTGTATTCCGGGACCGGCTAAGCGGTGGTTGGGCCTCAGGGAACTGGGGTAGGATACGTCCGAGGGTATACCCGTTCCCAACTATACCGACCCGCCCCTCCACAGACGATGCGCTGGTAGCAACGAATTTATGGAGAATAACAATAAGGAAAACGATGAAAACAAAATCGAGATAATGGAGACTGGAGAGACTGAATCTGTTATTTTATCAGATGAGAGTCCCCAAGAAATAAAGGTTGTAGCAGAGGTGCATCAACTCCGTCCCACATGTAGAATGGAAACGGGAATGGCCACTGGAGAAACAGAGTCTGTTTTTATAAAGGTGAACCAGTCCTCTTCCACAAGTACGGAAGAGAAAAGCACAACTGCAGCTTTTGCTGCAAATGGAGCAAGCCAAGGTGGTCTTTTGATTCCGCCATGGGCCGAAGTATGGAAAATTATGCTTGGCATAATGACGGAACAGAGGCTTCAAAATGAAGCAATGGAAAAGACACTTTTGGCGATGGAAAGTTCCTTTAGAAAGAACACGCCAAATGAGGTAAAGGAATATATGGCCGAAGCAAAAGAAATCTCGGCCGGAGTCAGAAGCGCGGGTCTCGCTCTCCGGTCATCAGCAGATAGGCTCCAAAAAGCTTTACAACCATTGCAGTACCGAAGTGGGGGTCAAATGGCACGTTTTAAAACGCCGTCGACCACTCCGAAACAGAAGAGAGAACAAAAGACTTCCTCTTCTACCAAAAGCACGAAGAGAGGTGCCTCAACATCCCCAGAAGACCGGAAGATTAAAAAACCGGCTTCTGTACAAATACAGAAGGAGGAAAACATTAAATCCGACACACCGTCAGAGAAAGAAAATCCTGACGGGTGGAATAAGGTTGTTTCCAGGAAGGAGAAGAGAAATACGGAAAAGAAGAAGAATGAGGAAAAGAAGAAGAGCGAGACAAAACAATCGTCTAGCGGCAAAGGTCAGAAAAAGAAACGGAAAACGGACGCCATCAGAGTATCAATGGAGGACGGAAAAGTTCCTTCAAAAAAACTTATTGAAGAGCTTTTCGCCACGGTCAACCCTGCTGAAACAAAAACAGAGGTTCTGTCCATTAGAAGAACCAAAAAGCAAGATTTGCTTTTCGTTCTTAAAAGGGGACAGGAGTTCTCAACGTTCAGCAGCAAGTTTACCGAGGCCCTCAAAGGCAAAGCAATGGTCTCACCTCTGGTGACAAAGCGATCACTAGAGGTTAGAGATTTGGATGAGACAGCCGATACGGAAGATGTGACAAAGGCCTTAAAAAAGCTTTGGGCAGGACCGAATTAGAGGTGTCCTGCAGACTCTTCACCCTGCGTGGAGCAGTAAAGATGGCAGTGATCCAACTACCAGAACCCGACGCAGATGCCCTGCTTACGGCCGGTAAAGTTAGGGTAGGCTGGATTAACTGCAGGATCCGCAGCAGGGTGGAAGTGGATAGGTGCCACAGATGCCTTGGCTATGGGCACATCGCAAGGGTCTGTAAAGGACCCGATAGGAGTAAGCTTGCTGGAAATGTGGATCTCCAGATCATTCCCACAAAAACTGTGCAGGGGAATCCCATTGCACAACTTGTGAGGACAAGGGGATAAAGGAGACAAAGCACGCTCCAGGAAGCGGGTCCTGCCCCGTCTATAGGGAGGAACTGAAGAAGCTGAAGCAGAAGAGGTAAGATTTCTTCAGGTCAACCTCAGAAAGGGTAATGTTGCCCAAAATCTCCTGATGCAGTCTGCCAGAGAGAGAGGAGTGGATATACTGCTTATTAGTGAGCAGTATAAGAAGCAAGGATTCTCGAATTGGTTTCAAGACTCATCAGGTAGATCGGCAATACAGATATGCAATCCGGGTATCACCGCCGGTTCATTCTTGGGTACAGACAAGGGGTTTGTTTGGGCGGACGTGGCAGGTATTCGTATATATAGCTGCTATTTCTCGCCCAACGACCCATTCGGAAAATTCGACACTGAGATTCGTTCTCTTGAAGAAAGTGTGAGAGCTTTTGACGGGGATGTCCTCATTGCGGGAGATTTCAATAGTAAGTCGCCGGAATGGGGAGAGACTCGTCAGGACAGGAGAGGAATCTTGGTTTCCGACATGCTGGCGACGAATGGACTGGTGGTGTTAAACCGGGGCCACGAGTTCACGTTCAGGAGGGGAGAATCGGGATCTATCCTTGATTTAACAATCGCATCTCCCCGCCTAGCCCGCAGAATAAAAGAATGGAGGGTACTGGATGAGGAAACATTGAGTGACCACCAGTACATAGAGTTTTTAGTCTCTGAGGAAAAACCTCGAGGACGTACCGCACCAAAAAATGGTAGCAAGGGAGCCTCTTGGAATCTCAGGGGACTGAACAGGGAGAAGCTGGCGGAATCCCTAGAAGAGTCGCGACTTATTCGCAAATCAAACTGGGTGAGGAAACCAGCTTCTTTAAAGGGTATAGTGCGAGAGGCGAGGCGGGTGATTGTTCAAGCTTGCAATCACTCTATGCCTCGCCGGCAGAAAAGAAAAACGGGAAAGGGATCTATGTACTGGTGGAATGAAGAATTGGCCTGTCTTAAAGGAGAATGCCACGCAGCAAGGAGGCATTTTACCCATTCAAAGGGAAACCTCCAGCTGCGGGAAACATGGCATAAAGCCAGGCGTACTTTTAAGCAGGCCGTGAAAAGTAGCCAACGCCGTTGCTGGAAGGACCTAATCGGAGACTCCGAGAAGGATCCGTGGGGTTTGGCCTTTAAGATTGTCGCTAAGAAATTAGTGACAAGGCATAAAACCCCTGTTTTGGATGATCCGATTTGGGTCCTGAAAATCATAAAGACACTGTTTCCCTATGCGGAACCTAGCCCCAGAGAGGACTACACTCACTGCGTAGTACGAGACGAGGAGCTCTTCACGATTGAGGAATTAAAAAGGTGGCAAAGACGTTAAGAAACGGCAAAGCGCCGGGCAATGATGGGATACCGAGCGAAATCTTAAAAGAGATTGTCGCAGTGGATCCTGAGTTGCTTCTTGACGTCTTTAATACGTGCTTGACTGCCGGAGAGTTCTTCGGTGACTGGAAAACGCAGAAGTTAGTCCTTCTCAGGAAAGGCGATAAACCTCTGGATAAAGTCACATCGTTCAGACCAATTTGTTTATTGGATACGATGGGCAAATTTCTAGAGGGAATGGTTCTGCAGAGACTTCAGGAAATCCTGATAGGCGAAAATAGCCTATCGGAGAATCAATTTGGCTTTCGTAAAGGCCGGTCAACAGTTGACGCAATACTCACTGTTGTAAACCATGCGAGGAAAGTCAAAGAGGACAAGAAGAAGGGATTCTGCGCGCTTATTTCCATCGACATACGTAATGCATTTAACTCCGCAAAGTGGATCAACTGCATCAAGGCGATGCGTCGTAAAGGGGTACCAACCTATCTGTTGCGAATGATAGACAACTATCTTAGCGACAGATGGGTTGAATACAAGAGCGATGCATGTCATCTCAAACATGAAATGACATGCGGAGCTCCCCAAGGATCAAAGGTAGGTCCATTCATATGGAACGTCATGTACGATGACTTCCTTAGAATTGAGTTACCTGAAGATACGATAATGGTCGGCTTTGCGGATGACGTCATTATAGTGTGTGGCGCGCGGACTTCTCGGATTCTAGAAATAAGGGTCAACGAAAGCTTGAGACGAGCAAAGCTCTGGTTAGATCTCAACGGCCTACAAATGGCTACAGAGAAGACAGAAGCTTTGCTTGTCACAGGTAAAAGATCCTTTGAGGTCCCGAAGATTCGAATAGGACAGACTGAAGTCTCCTGGGGAAACAGTTTAAAGTACCTGGGAGTGACGTTGGATCGAAAATTAAAGTTCGACCAACATTCTAAGATCACGTCACTGAATGCCGCCGACTGCATGGGAAACCTTTCTAGGATGATGCCCAATGTCGGTGGCCCCAGGGAAAAGAAACGCCGATTAGTGGCGACCGTGGTTCAAGCAAAGCAGCTCTATGCTGCCCCTGCATGGGCTGAGTCCCTAAAGAACCGCGGCATCTCTGACGAGCTACTCTCCGCACAGGGTGGTTGTGCGCGGAGAGTGGTTTCAGCCTACAGAACAGTTTCAACGAGCGCTGCTTTAGTTCTTGCGAGTCTCCCGCCAGTGGACTTACTGGCGAGGGAAAGACAGGAAGTCTTTCAGCGTAACAAAGATCTAGTTACCTCGCAAGAGCAGAGTAGAAATCTCGCCAAAGCGGCTATCCGCAAAGAGGCGAGATGTAGACTCCTTGAACAATGGCAAGAGAGATGGGATGGGGATCTTAAAGGAAGGTGGACATATCGCCTGATCCCCAACCTCGCCACTTGGCTAGGTAGAAAGCACGGTGAAGTTGGCTACTACCTGACACAAGTGTTGTCAGGTCACGGATGTTTCCGACAGTACCTTCATAGGTTTAAGATTAAGAGAGTAGCAAAATGCGCCTACTGTGACGCTGCAGTAGATGACGCGGAGCATACTCTCTTTTATTGCGGGCACTGGAGCCATGATAGAATGGCCATGTTTACGGCAGTTGGCTTTGAAATCAACGCCGATAACATGGTGTCTACCATGGTTCAGAACGTGGACTCGTGGAGGCATATTGAATCCTTCATTATTAAAGTAATGAAAGAAAAAGATAGAGACGGAAGACGAGGTTGACCGGAGGAATCCAGTGCTCGGCTGTGTGTGAGCGTGGGGGGAGGGAATCATTTAGTTTTCCTCCCACCCACGTTCCCACATAGCTAGAGCGGATTAAGGCCCAGTTAAGGAGTAGGACAAGGGGACCACCACTTGCGAAGTTGAAGGCCTGACGGTAGTTCCGCAGGTGGATCAAGTGTCCCAAATTAAGACGGGAGTGGTTTTTAGTGGGTAGACCAGAACAAGAGCGGTCATCCCCACATAACCTGGAATTCATTACCCAGGTATCTGAATTCGCAGATTTTCCACTTCCGACTACAAAAAAAAAAAAAAAAAAAAAAAAAAAAAAAATAATAATAATAATAATAATAATAGTAATAATAATAATAATAATAATAATAATAATAATAATAATAATAATAATAATAATAATAATAATAATAATAATAATAATAATAATAATAATAATAATAATAACCGAACATCATCGATGTCTTTGACGTGCTGGGAGAAGCGGATCCGCTGCCAAATGTCATCGATGTCTTTGACGTGCTGGGAGAAGTGTATCCACTGCCGAACATCATTGATTTCTTTGATGGGCTGGGAGAGGTGGGTCCGCTGCCAGACACGATTGATTTCTTTGATGAGTTGGGAGAAGTGGGTTCGCTGCCAGATACGACTGACATCTTGGAAATGTTCGGTAGACCTTGCCGTGGTGGCGGGGCTTTTCACTAAAGGACAACCAACAGGGTGGTTCCCTGATTTTAAAACCAAAAAAAAAAAAAAATATGATATGAATCATAAATTAAATGAATTACCCCAAGGAGGAACCCCGAAAGGGGACAATACTCCCGACAGTGTTTTTTCAGACACCGCCGCAGGCCCCACGGATTTTGGGGGGGGGCCAAAACAAGAACAACCTGACAAGTTATGAGGCAAATGTCTCAGACCAGTTTCTGGCTATTCCAGGAATTTTTAAGGGCTTGCGACAAGGATTCAAGCGCCAAAAGAATGTCAGTCGTGAAATCCAGGATGGCGTGACGGTTTTGGAAAGTGCGTTCGAAATAATCTGTAAAAATTTACGGTTTATCCCTGAGCCTTTCAAAGACCAAGAGCCGCAACATCCAAATGTGGAAACTCCACAGCGGACAAAGAGTGTTATTGCAACCCGGGATAGCGCGGCTGCAGACACAAATAAGACGAAAAAGGTTAGTAAGCGCCCTAGGGAAAGAGTAAGCCCAGATGTGAGTCCACATCAAGCGACTCAACGTGAAAAGAGGATTAAGCGAAAGGATGCTCCACAGCTTAATCCTGAGTCGCTAGTTAAAGCAAAAGAGTCGCCCTCAAGTAGTCCTAGTAAGACGTATGCCGAGACCGTCTTGACAGACGGAGCGGACAATGAGGACGGCTTTAAGGTTGTTGGAAAGAGAAGAGATCGGGCTTCAAGAAAAAAGCCACCAGGCGAGAAAAAAGAGCTCTCAAAACACCCTTTGAAGCTTAGAACCACGGAAGCGGTAAAAATCACGGCAAGAGACCCAAAATCTTATGAGGGTATCTTGCCGCTGATAAAATCAAAGGTTAAACCTGAAGATACAGGTACCGTGATCCAGAAAATCAGGAGAACTTTTAAACAGGAGGTTCTCCTGATAGTGAAAAAGGGTGGAGAAACCTTAAAATTTGCGGACAGTCTGTCCTCGGCCCTGCATGGCGTGGCTGAGGTCATACCTTTAGTAAATAAGAGGTCTCTAGAAATCAAAGACCTGGATGAAGCCACTACAGAGAGTGAGGTGACTTCAGCATTGAAGGAAAAGCTGGGAAAATCCGACCTGATTATGGAGTGCAAATTATTGCCGCGCTACAGAGGAACTAAGGTTGCTCTAATCCGCTTAGCAGAAACAAAAAATGACATTCTGCTTAAACTTGGCCGAATCAAAATCGGCTGGATAAATGCTCCAATTCGCGAGCATGTTGATGTAGCTAGGTGCCAAAAGTGCCTAGGTTACGGACACAGAACCCTATCCTGCAAAGGCCCCGACAGAAGTAAAAACTGTCGGAGATGCGGCGGAGAGGGACACCTCGCGAAGAGCTGTAACGCTAAGCCGAAGTGCCTTACTTGCTTGGACCTGGGGAAGCCGGAAACGGATCATGAGTCCGGAAAAAGAGCCTGCCCGGTTTACAGGGAAGAACTGCAAAGGATTAAAATTAAAAAAAATAAAAAAATTTTTTGCAGGTCAACCTGCATACAAGTAAGGATGCACAGCTACTCCTAATACAAACAGCAAGGGAAAATGAGGTCGATATCCTGTTCTGCAGTGAGCAGTATCAAGGAAGCGACCTCGCCCCTTGGTATCAGGATAAGGCGAAGAGAGCCGCCATAAAGCTGTGCAACCCAGAATTGCGGGTTGACAAGTTTCTGGAGACGAGCAGTGGGTTCGTGTGGATAGAGGTAGCTAATATACGTATGTATAGCTGCTACTTCTCACCCAACGACCCACTGACAAACTTCGAAGCCAATATCGAAGACCTAGAAGCGAGCCTCACAGAATCCAGGCTGGATGTCATCATCACTGGCGATTTTAACGCAAAGTCGCCAGAGTGGGGTGAGACGAGACTCGACAAGAGAGGAATTCGTATTGGAGAAATGATCTCCAGAAACGACTTATTAGCTGTAAACCGAGGCAATACATGGACTTTTAGACGAGGTGCGATCGGATCAATTATAGATCTAACGATCGCATCGTCTAAACTATTTAGCCGCATAAGCGACTGGCGGGTCTCAGAGGAATATACCGCAAGTGACCACCAGTACATTGAGTTCTCAGTCTCGATGGGAGGCACACGAGGAGAAAAAATACAGGATGTTCCTAGTCGCAAAACCTTCTCGTGGAATATGAAGAGACTCGACAAGGAAAAGTTCGGCCGGTCCCTAAGAGAAGCCCTTTTGATTGAGGACTTGGGCTGGGTGAAGAGGCCGAGCAGTCTGGATGGGAAGGTGCGAGCGGTGAGAAACATGATAGTCACCGCTTGCAATGCGTCAATGCCACGCAAAGGCGCCATTCCCGTAAGAAAATCCTTGCACTGGTGGTCAGAGGAGCTAGCCTCCTTGAGGAAGGAATGCCTCAAAGCAAGAAGGACATATACCAGATCTAAGGGAGATCCCTTGCTGAAAGAGGCTTTCAAGGAGGCGAAAAAGAACCTCAAGAAAGAGATCCGCAAGTCGCGACGCCGTAGCAGGAAGGACCTAATCGAGGAAGTCGATAAGGACCCATGGGGTCTGGCTTTTAAAATCGTTACTAAGAAATTAGCGACGAGGCAAAAGACCCCCGGCCTGGACAATCCCGATTGGGTCAGAAAGATAATAAATTCTTTGTTTCCTCCTGCGGAACCATACCTTAGAAGGGACTGGAGTTTTTGCAAAGTCGAAGAGGAAGAACTCTTCACACTTAGTGAACTGCAAAAAGCAGGCAAAAGATTGAAAACAGGCAAGGCGCCTGGAATCGATGGGATAAGTAACGAGATCCTAAAGTTGGTAATCGACACTTCACCCCAGATTCTGCTTCGATGCTTCAATCTTTGCCTTGAGAGAGGAGAGTTCTTCCGCGACTGGAAGCGACAGAGGTTTTTCTCCTAAGGAAAGGTGAAAAACCTCTAGATAAGGTTTCATCGTACAGGCCTATATGCCTGCTAGATACGATGGGTAAACTTCTAGAGGATATGGTTCTGCAGAGAATGCAAAGCCACTTGACCGAAGAGAATCGTCTATCCGATCACCAATTTGGTTTCCGTAAAGGCAAGTCCACGGTTGATGCCATCCAGGCAGTTGTGGACATAGCCAAAGCAGGAAAAAACAAATTGGGACCTGGGAAAAAGAAGAGCTTCTGCGCGTTGGTAGCAATTGACATACGCAACGCGTTTAATTCCGCAAGATGGAAAGATCTCATCGAGTCGATGGAAAAGAAAAACATGCCGCCCTACTTGTTGCGGATAATGGATAATTATCTTAGCGACAGGTGGGTTATATATGAGGGAGACACCTGCACTCTCAAGAAAGAGATGCAGCGTGGGGCTCCTCAAGGCTCGAGGGTGGGTCCATTTGTATGGAATGTATCTTACGATGATTTTCTGCGAATGGATCTGCCCGAAGGTGCGGTGATCATCGGCTTTGCGGACGACGCGTTGTTCGTGTGCACTGCCGAGAGTGAGGAGGCTCTTGGGACATTGGTGAACGAATGTCTGCGACTAGCAAAAAGCTGGCTGGATACCAGAGGTCTTGAAATGGCCCTGGAAAAGACCGAGGCACTGCTGGTCACAGACAGGCGTGGTTATGAGCTCCTACGAATCGTGATAGACGGATTCGAGGTCAAGTGGAGTAAACAAATTAAATACCTTGGTGTGGAGTTGGATGGAAGGTTAAACTTCCACCACCACATGGCTATGGCGTCGAATAAGGCGATGGAGTGTGCGGCTAATCTTTCACGGTTAATGCCAAATGTTGGCGGACCCCGTGAACAAAAAAGAAGACTGGTGGCGAGTGTCGCCCATGCTAAAATGCTCTACGCAGCACCAGCATGGGCCCCATCCCTGAGGAGCAAAAGATGTGTTACCATCTGTGAAAAGATACTGTCGGCGCAGAGATCGATAACAACGCGTATCATCTCTGCATATAAGACGGTATCTACGAGTGCTGTGCAGGTCCTTGCAAGTGTCCCGCCAGCAGATCTTTTGGCGAGGGAAAGGGAAGAAATGTTTCTCTTTTCTAAAGAAAGAAGTTCCTTGGATGAGGAGTTAAGACCAAGCAAGGGCCTGATTCGCAAAGAAGCGAGGCACAGGCTCATAGAAAGATGGCAGGAAAGATGGGATGGTGAGGAAAAAGGTCGATGGACTTATCGCCTTATCCCGGCACTCGCCACCTGGATGAATAGGAAACACGGTCAGGTTTCCTATTACTTGACTCAGGCGTTCACAGGTCACGGGTGTTTTAACTCGTACCTGTGTCGCTTTAAATTACGCGAGAACGAGGTGTGTGCATATTGCCAGTTCCCTGAGGACAACGCGGAGCACACCCTCTTCTCATGCAAGAATTGGGACTTGGAGAGGCAGGCCATGTTCGAAGGTGTAAACAGTCAAGTTACACCGGAGAACATGGTATCGCTGATGACCCAGTCGGAAGAGAATTGGCGGCAAGTCGAGAACTTCATAATCTCGGTTATGTCGAGGAAGGATCTCGACGGCCGCCAAAAAGCGTAATTTAAACAGCTTTTAATTTTGATCGTTTGTTTTTTATTAATTTATTTTGTGATTTATTTGTCCTTATACAATTTTAATTTATTCCGTTTTATGTTTTTAATATTATATACGCGTTTATTTTTTTTTTTTTTTTTTTTTTTTTTTATATCCGTTTGCAATTTTATCTTTTGACTGTTTACACTTGATTAAACATTTTTTTTATTATTGTTGTGCTGTTAATTCCGCTTTTATATTGAAATAGTTTTAAATTTTTAACTATTAACGCAGGATAACCGCAGAGAAAAGCAGAAAGTCGCATTAGCGACAGAGTCGGAGCGCCACCCTCGAAGGCTAAAGTCTTACGACAGTTCCGAGGGAGGGTAAAGGGCTCCAAAAGAAGGGTTACAGGTTTTAGTGGGTCGGGCTGGTAGTAGGTCGCCAGTTTATTAAATTTACTATAATATATATATTTTTTTTTCTTTTTTTATATTTCCTTTTGTTTTATCATACCAACCCCACATAACCTTGGAGTGCGGAATTCAAGGTATCTGTAGGCAGATTTCCCAAAAGTCCCTAAGCAAAAAAAAAAAATAATAATAATAATAATAATAATAATAATAATAATAATAATAATAATAATAATAATAATAATAATAATAATAATAATATCTTATCCTGGCACTCGCCACCTGGATGAATAGGAAACACGGTCAGGTTTCCTATTACTTGACTCAGGCGTTCACAGGTCACGGGTGTTTTAACTCGTACCTGTGTCGCTTTAAATTACGCGAGAACAAGGTGTGTGCATATTGCCAGTTCCCTGAGGACAACGCGGAGCACACCCTCTTCTCATGCAAGAATTGGGACTTGGAGAGGCGGGCCATGTTCGAAGGTGTAAACAGTCAAGTTACACCGGAGAACATGGTATCTCTGATGACCCAGTCGGAAGAGAATTGGCGGCAAGTCGAGAACTTCATAATCTCGGTTATGTCGAGGAAGGATCTCGACGGCCGCCAAAAAGCGTAATTTAAACAGCTTTTAATTTTGTTCGTTTGTTTTTTATTAATTTATTTTGTGATTTATTTGTCCTTATACATTTTTTAATTGTTTGTGTTTTTTATTCATCTTTGTACAGTTTTATGTTTTTTGAATTTTTTATACGCGTTTATTTTTTCTTTTTTTTATATATCCGTTTATAATTTTATCTTCTGACTTTTTACACTTAATTACACATTTGTTATTTTTAATTATTGTTGTGCTGTTAATTCCGCTTTATAGTGAAATAGTTTTAAATTTTTAACTATTAACGCAGGATAACCGCAGAGAAAAGCAGAATGTCGCATTAGCGACAGAGTTGTAGCGCCACCCTCGAAGGCTAAAGTCTTACGACAGTTCCGAGGGAGGGTAAAGGGCTCCAGAAGAAGGGTTACGGGTTTTAGTGGGTCGGGCTGGTAGTAGGTCGCCAGTGTATTAAATTTAATTTTTTATAGATTTATTTTCTTTTTTTTATATTTCCTTTTGTTTTATCATACCAACCCCACATAACCTTGGAGTGCGGAATCCAAGGTATCTGTAGGCAGATTTCCCAAAAGTCCCTAAGCAAAAAAAAAAAATAATAATAATAATAATAATAATAATAATAATAATAATAATAATAATAATAATAATAATAATAATAATAATATCTTATCCTGGCACTCGCCACCTGGATGAATAGGAAACACGGTCAGGTTTCCTATTACTTGACTCAGGCGTTCACAGGTCACGGGTGTTTTAACTCGTACCTGTGTCGCTTTAAATTACGCGAGAACAAGGTGTGTGCATATTGCCAGTTCCCTGAGGACAACGCGGAGCACACCCTCTTCTCATGCAAGAATTGGGACTTGGAGAGGCGGGCCATGTTCGAAGGTGTAAACAGTCAAGTTACACCGGAGAACATGGTATCTCTGATGACCCAGTCGGAAGAGAATTGGCGGCAAGTCGAGAACTTCATAATCTCGGTTATGTCGAGGAAGGATCTCGACGGCCGCCAAAAAGCGTAATTTAAACAGCTTTTAATTTTGTTCGTTTGTTTTTTATTAATTTATTTTGTGATTTATTTGTCCTTATACATTTTTTAATTGTTTGTGTTTTTTATTCATCTTTGTACAGTTTTATGTTTTTTGAATTTTTTATACGCGTTTATTTTTTCTTTTTTTTATATATCCGTTTATAATTTTATCTTCTGACTTTTTACACTTAATTACACATTTGTTATTTTTAATTATTGTTGTGCTGTTAATTCCGCTTTATAGTGAAATAGTTTTAAATTTTTAACTATTAACGCAGGATAACCGCAGAGAAAAGCAGAATGTCGCATTAGCGACAGAGTTGTAGCGCCACCCTCGAAGGCTAAAGTCTTACGACAGTTCCGAGGGAGGGTAAAGGGCTCCAGAAGAAGGGTTACGGGTTTTAGTGGGTCGGGCTGGTAGTAGGTCGCCAGTGTATTAAATTTAATTTTTTATAGATTTATTTTTCTTTTTTTTATATTTCCTTTTGTTTTATCATACCAACCCCACATAACCTTGGAGTGCGGAATCCAAGGTATCTGTAGGCAGATTTCCCAAAAGTCCCTAAGCAAAAAAAAAAAAAAAAAAAAAAATAATAATAATAATAATAATAATAATAATAATGATAATAATAATAATAATAATAATAATAATAATAATAATAATAATAATAATAGTAATAATTATAATTATAATAGTAATGAATATTATTGTTATTATTTTTATTCATATTATATGCGTTTGTTAATTTAATGGCATTAAGTTACTATTATAATAATTATATTATTATCATATAAATAATATATTACTAACAATAAATGTCATTTGAAATAGTAATATTAAAAAAATAATTTTAGTAAAAGAAAACAATTTTTCTGTTAATCGGTACATTTTTTCTCGATTTTTCAGCAGACTTTTTAATATTATTTACAAACATATTCACATTTTTTATTCACAACACAACACACAATTTTATTATTAGTTATAATGCTTAAAACAAAGAATGAAAAATATTCGCTCGCATGTGGGATCGAACTCACGCACCCCGCCCCTAACGCATACTGGAAGTCCTAAACGCACGCATTTAAACCGCTCGGCCACAAAAGGCTGGAAGGCACCTCGCCTAATCTACTATTTCAATGCCAGCGCCGTATATTCTGTATATACGGCGCGTCACTCAATATTTGTTCAGCATGGGACACCAATGTTTGTCCCATGATCGATTCAAGACTCGGTCAATCTTGATACAATATTCACTTTCTTTATTACCGTGTGCACTGAACAATATTAAATATAAATATTTATAAATTATTTAATATTCAAATATTTTTTATGATAATTTTATAAGTTAAATTATATATATTTTTTTTTCTTGTAGGTACAGTGTCAAATTATTATTTTCAAAGATTAAGAGTTTCGTTTATCTGAAAAATTATTAGTGAAAAAAATGTTCATTAGGTAGTGATAAATATTTATGCTTAGTAATTTTACACTAGGATTAACTGTTTAGTAAATATTATCAAAAAACTATTTTTTGGCAAACACGCGCAGCTAAACACAAATAACCTTGAAACTCCAGCATTACCAACTCAACACATACGTTAAACTCTTAAGTTGGCAATGCTAAAGTCTCAAGGTTATTTGTGTTTAATCGCACGCGTTTGACAAAAAATAGTTTTTTGATAATACATATTTACTAAACAGTTAATCCTAGTGTGAAACTACTAGGCATAAATATTTATTACACCCTAATGAAAATTTTTTTTACTGAAAATTTTTCAGACAAACGAAACTCTTGGACTTTGAAAACAATAATTTGACACTGAGCAAGAAAAAAATAATAATATATAATTTAACTTTATTTATATGAATCTTATATAATTAATAATAATAATAAATAATATAATAATAATAATTATTATTATTATTCTTATAATAATAATAATAATAATAATAATAATAATAATATATAATTATTATTATTATTAATTAATATAAATATTATATACTAAATAAATATTAATATTTATTTACCAATTGATATCTTAATAATAATAATTTTTAAATAGTATATAAAATTATCATAAAAATATTTTAATATTAAATAATTTATAAATATTTATATTTGATATTTTTAAATGCACACGTCAATAAATAAACTGTCAAGATTGATTCAGAATTGAATTAAGATTAGATATTCAAGCTTCACTCACGAAGATTGACCGGGCCTTGAATCGAGCATGGGACGAACATTGGTGTCTAATGCTGAATCAATATTGAGTGACAGTGATATAAAGACTGCTTCAACACTGGGTTACCCACGCTGGGCGTTCAAGACTGAATCAAGCTTCAATCCATTGTCAGCATTGGTCTTTCGCGCCTGGGAAGGCGAACACTATTTTAAAAAAGGCGATTTCTAATTAAATCTGTTTTCTGAAAAAAGTTTTTATAAAAAAGTTATAATTTCTACACGGAGAGAAATCTGTTGCTATATTATTGCTTGCAGAATCTTTACAAATTTTATTAGTCACTGCTGAATAGAATTTTAGCTTGAGGTTATAATAATTTATATACGAAATCATCTATTTAATGTAATGGAGAGTTCGATGCAATAAAAACAAAAAGCAGCTGCTAATTTTGCACGAAATCTTTATTATAAATATAAAGAGAACGTGCTATAAAAGTATTAGATTCTTCTTATAAGAATCGCTCGAACTCCGACTGATTTTCAGGCGGACTTTATACAACACACTCTTACTTGCGTGTACGCACATATAACTCACACACACATATATTTCTCTGGATGGTTTCGAGGAACGGAACGCGTACAACGCGGTGACGTTTGCAATAACATAACCTAACAATTTTCACATGTTGCTTATACATTCAAACACAAATAAAAATGCAATAATTTTTAACTAATATACTTACTATTAAATAAATATTATCTTTTTATAACAGCAACAAGTATTAAATACTACATATAATATATAATGTTTTACAGGACGACAAAACTGTCCAGAGAAATATATGTGTGTGAGTTATATGTGCGTATACACAAGTAAGATTGTGTTGTATAAAGTCCGCCTGAAAATCAGTCGGAGTTCGAGCGATTCTTATAAGAAGAATCTAATACTTTTATAGCACGTTCTCTTTGTATTTATAATAAAGATCTCGTGCAAAATTAGCTACTGTCTCTTATGCTTATTGCATTGAAAGTATTTTTACAATAAGTATATGAATCCATGCTAAAAATATAAGAGAAACGTTAAGCAATTTAAGTAATGTGCTCTTTCGAGTAATATTAGCAGCAGATTTCTCTCCGTGTAATGTTTATTTTCCTAAAATTTCTAAAATTCCATAATTTTGATAAAAATTAGAAAATTGTTTAAAGTTAAAGATTAAATTTTCTGTTTCTCAATTACAATTCTGTTTACAAAATTATAAGTTTCTTTTTGAAAATGAAAAAAAATTTTCATAAAATTACTATTTCTTATCACAATTTGTTTATAAAATTCTATTGTTCTTTGAAAAAAATAATTTGCATTATTTTTACATTTAAATTTCCAAAGTTAATATACTTATAAAAAATTTTTTTAGAAAATTTTAAATATCTTTAGGGAAAAAATCCCTATAATTTGTTAATTACGATTTTTAACTAGATTATTTACAAATTTTGTTAAGTAATTTGCAAAATTTCTATTTTTTATTATAATTTTTTAACGAAATATCAAGTATTTTTTTAAAGAATTAACAAATTTTCGTAAATTTTATTTTTTAATCATATGTACTTATTGATCGTGATTACAAAAATAGAATATTGTTAGAAAAAAGAAAAATTTTGAAAATTACCTTTATTAGAAAAATAAATTTTTAGAAAATAATTAGAATTAGAATTAGCTTTATTAGAAGACAGAAAATTTCAAAATCACCTTTATTAGAAAAAAGTTTTTTAGAAATTCACCTTTATTAGAAAAAAAAATCTGTCCGCGCAAGCGCGGACACATTCTCATCCGCGCTTCGCGCGGGAGCTCGCAAGTTTCAGCGCGCCTCGCGCGAATATTGATCGTCGCGCTTCGCGCTCTGTTTGATGTTGCGCGCTTCGCGCGCAATTGGCTTGCTTCGCTCGCGGTGGTCTAAAATTGTTTTGCATTATTTGTGTTCTTGTTATTATTTCCTATTATATGTTTAATAAAATATTTTTTTCTTAAAGTTACTACGACTTTAAGGATTACATTCTCATCTCATGTTTTTGTTTGCTGATGATTGCGAGATTAAGTGGATTAAAATGTATATTTTTGGTAGAGATGTGCAAAAAGCTCGAAATGTCGATACGGGCCAAGTCCAAGCCGGCTCGATGTATCAAGTACTCGACATTTTCGAGTACTTGAGTGACTTCAAGTACTCGAAAAATTCGAGTACTTGGGTAAATTCGAGGACTCGATTAAATTTGAGCACTAGAGTGAATTCGAGTACTCGAAACTATTCGAGCTTTTTACACAGCTCGGCTCGGCTCGGCTCGAAAAATAAAAAGCTCGATCAAGATTCGAGCTTCAAGCTTTTTGCACAACTCTAATTTTTGGTCTTGATGATTAAAATTGGAAAGTTATTTTTAATTATACTAACTCTCTTAGCAGAAACATGATTTGCAGAAGCAGCTAAAATATTTTTAAAGTATTATTATCAAGTTGTTGATAAAAACGAATTTTTATAAAAGTTATAACATTTCACAAAATCAATAACAAATTCTTTAACACAGTTAAGGGAGCGTTCACAAATGATGTCACGGAATTTTTCGGGATTTTAGACCCCCCCTACACTGTCACGCTACTTCATGCAATTTCACTTGCAAAAATACATTGTGTCACGTTTAGTAGAGACCCCTCCCCTGCCCCCAGAAACGTGACATCATTTTTTGTAAACGCTCCCTAAGCTGATTGACCCAAAAACTTTTAAAAAAAAGTAGTTTCTGACGAAAATAGCTGGTTAACAAACTTGGCCTTCATTTTTGCACCAACTTTAAGTGTGTTAAATTTAAAAACGATCGGATAAGTTTTTCAAGAGTTATCGTGGGAACAAAATTTTTGGTCTACAGACCCCGTGCAGAAAATGCCCCACTTTGCCCTATTTAAAACAGGGTTCTGGTCGGGGCCTCGACAGTTTTCCCTATTAAATTTTTTTTTTTAATAAAGTTTTTAGAATTCCTTTTTGTTGTAGAAGCTATTAACAATGAAAGGCAATAATTATTTTAGTTATTTAATAATTTTTTTATTTTAGGGGTTTGACTAGAATTCCTAGCCAGAACCCCAGGTAGGGTGTTCATTAGATTTTAGATAGGGTACTGATCAGGGCCTCGACAGTTTTCCTTGTTTAAATAAAGTGTAAAAAATTAAATCTCTAAAATTACTTTTAATAAAAAATAATGAACAATTAAAGAATACAATTAAAGGGAGTAATTAAACTATCGTTTTAATAATTTTTTTATTTTGTGGGTTTGACCAGAATTTCTGGCCAAAACCCCAAGTGAGGTGTTCACTAGATATTAAATAGGGCTCTGATCAGGGCCTCGACAGTTTTCCTCGTTTGAATAAAGTGTAAATGAATTAAGTTTTTTAAATTAGTTCCCATAATAAAATTATAAACAATTGAAGAAATTAATTAAACGGAGTAATTATACTAAATTTTTAAGAATTTTTTTATCTTATGGGTTTGACTAGAAATTCTGGTCAAAACCCTAAGTGGGGTGTTCACTAGATATGAAATAGGGCTCTGATCAGGGCCTCGACAGTTTTCCTCGTTTTAAAAGCATGTAAATAAATTTAATTTTTTAAAATTAACTTTTTTAAAACAGTTATTTAAGTTAAAAAAGCGTGTTCTTTTAAAACACTTTACAAAATAATTATGGTAATATATTTAAAAAACGAAAATACATATAATTTTTTTTTCTTTAAGTACAATATTATAATAAAGTTTATTTATAAATAATAAAAACTAAATTATAAATAACGAATAATAATAGTTATTAAATAATTAATTATTATACATTTATTTAAAAATAAAAATTATGAATTTAAAAAATAATAATTAATAAACAATTATTAATAAATTAGGTATACTTAATGAATTTTAATAATTATTAATTTCTAGGATGAATTTATCATTTGGTTTGTATATATATATATATATATATATATATATCCTTCACGCTACCGGCTGGCCACACGGTGTGGCCAAGTATACATAATGTTGTATATCTGCTCGACTTTTGTAATCAATCGAATCGCCATTTTAACTCACTGGACAAAATTTTTCAGTTAATTTGTATTAACACATAACTATATACAAAAGCTTTGATGAATTTTAATCGTTTTGGGAACATAAAAGTAAAATAGCGTTTGGCCACACCGTGTGGCCAGCCGGTAGTCCGCGTATACAAAAATCTTTGGTAGCGCGAAGGATATATATATATTATTTTAATAATAATAATTATTTTATATTATATTAGCTTAAAGTGAGAAAATGATTCGGAGAGATTGTTAAATTTAACACCTTCAATATTTAATAACTATTTTTTAAACATAATTAATAAATTTGAATAAAATATTTATTAAATAAATATTAATTATTACTTATACATTTGAAAACAAAAATTATAACCTTTATTAATATTATAAAATTAAGGAGGCAGAAAGGAGCGACAACCTCCAAAATAAAACCAAAAATTATATTTTTCAAAAATTTTTAATTTTTTCTATTCTTGAAATTATATTATTTTTATCATTTTCAGTTTTAAATTAGTCAAAATGACTATAATACCTCATTATGTTATGTATAAATATGTTGTATATGGGTGATTCTACAAACGAAGGACGAAAATCAAGAAAATTTGGACACAACATTTTTTTCTCATTTAAGGTCTGAAAAGTATTTTAACTTCAAGTTAATGGTACTAATAAAGACATCCATAAGTGGCCAGACAAAATATTAAATTTTACAAAAGTTATGATTATTTATAAACAATTTATCCAGAGAATTAAAATCGTGTCAAGAAAATTCACATTAACATAAAAATTAATTAATGGATTTTTATAAAATTGGTTACTCGGGGGTTTACGGGGTTGCTGATTAAGAATCAAATGTCAGTTTTTCAAAATTCAAAATGGCGGATCCAATATGGCGGACGAGTTTTGAAAAAACTGATCGTATTCGTCTAAAAATCGTTACCCGGGGGTTTTTGAGGTCGCTGATTAAGAATCTAATTAAATGAATTTTAAAAAAATTGTTCGATTTTTATTAAATTTGATTTTGTAAAATATATTTAAACGTTAAATAAGTTATTAACCTAGAGGAAAAGTTAGAACTAACAATTTACAATTTACCACCATTTTCGCAACTTTTGAATCAGATAGTTCAAGATTATTTAAAATACGGAATACTTCATGCATACGGAAATTTCCGAGGACTGAAAAGAAATCGAGTACCCGAAAAAATCGAATACTAAATAGAGACTACTATAAATAGAATCGAATACTAAATAGAGGTGTACTAGAGTACACCTCTAGTTTTTAACGTTGAGTTTAATTTTGAATTTACTTTTTAATAATTTATTAATTTATTTATATTTAATTTATTTAAGTAATTAATAATTAATAATAATAATAATAAATTGTAATTAATTAATTAATTATGATTATTAAAAATTATTTAAAATTTATTTATTTATTTTTATACATGTATGAACTATAAATATAGTAGTAGAACTAAAAAACATAATTAAATTGTTTAAACAAATTGTAAAAACAATGGTTAATTTGAAAAAAGTTGACCTCGGATTGGTAATAAGCGAAACAGAATATCACCGAGTAACGATTTTCAGACGAATATGTTAAGTTTCTCCAAAATCGTCGGCCATATTGGATCCGCCATTTTGAATTAAAAAATTTTTAAAACTGACATTAGGTTCTTAATCAGCAACCCCGAAAACCCCTAAGTAACGATTTTTACGAGGATCAATAAAAGTCATCGGTTTAATTAATTTTGGTGGTAATTTAATTAATAATTGTTTATAACAAATTACGGATGGTCTATTTGGTCACACAAATCATAGAATTGTAAAAGTAAGTTCAAGTGTCTAATAATAAAGAACTACTTTGATTTTAGTGGGCTAAACTTTATTCATATAAAAAATACTTATTAGTAGATAAGCAGTGCCATTTCTAACTCTAGATCCCTGCACCGACATGTTACCGACACTTTTAGCCCAGACTCAAACCACTTAGCCAAGACTCAAACCCTTGGGTGGGGGCGGGGCGGAAATGACGTCATTCTAACTCTAGATCCCTACACCGACATGTTACCGACACTTTTAGCCCAGACTCAAACCACTTAGCCAAGACTCAAACCCTTGGGTGGGGGGTAAGAACTTGATGACTAGGCGGAAATGACGTCATTCACAGATTCCTGTACCGACACTTTTAGCCCAGACTCAAACCATTGGGGGAGGGTGCGATTCAGAGGCGGATATGACATCACGGGGGGAGGGTGTGATTCAGACTATGATGCTGAGATGGATATGACGTTACACTTCCTAGAATTTTTGCTTGTGTAATTTGATATATTCTTATCTAAGGAATTTTTACCATTTACTTGTTGTTTATAATGTCTTTGATTTATTGCTTCCGGTTTGGGATTTATCTAAGGAATTTTCCCCACGTGTAATTTGATACCTATTTATTTCTTGGAATTATAGTCTTTATTTAAGCTATTGTTTTACATGTAATTTGATATCTTGTTTATTAGATTCTTATCTAAGGAATTCTTCCCATGTACTTGTTGTTTATTGTAATAATCATAAATTGGATTGTGATAAAATAAACAAGTGTCGAGTAATTTTGCCTGAAGAAGATGATAAAATTTAAAAATTTAAAAACTATAGAAATAAAGAAAGTGTTCCCTTTGTCGTGTATGCTGACACTGAAAGTCTCTTAGAACCTATAGCAAGTACACACACAAACACATCAACATACCAAAAACATATCCCGACAAGTTTTGCTTTCTATGTACATTGCAATTTTGATGAATCTCTTTCAGAATTTAAATCATATCGGGGTTCAGATTGTGTTGATTGGTTCATGACAGAATTAAAACAATTAGCTGAAAAAGCAAATTCCTATTTTACAAATATTATTCCAATGGAAAATTTAACTATTTTACAACAAATTCAATTTGACACAGCAACAGTTTGTCATATTTGTGAAAAACCTTTTAAAAAAGATGACATTAAACACCGCGATCATTGTCATTTCACGGGAAAATATCGTGGTCCGGCACATAAGGGTTGCAATGTAAATTATAAAGATTCACATGTTGTTCCCATAATTTTTCACAACTTGTCAGGATATGATGCACATTTCATTATTAAAGCTTTAGCAACATCTTTTGAGGGTGAAATTAAACTGTTACCAATAAACAAGGAAAACTACATTTCATTTTCAAAATATGTCAAAGGTACAAAAGTAGTATTAAGATTTCTTGATTCATTTAGATTTATGCCAAGCAGTTTAGACAAATTATTTTCCTATCTTGAAAATGATGAGAAAAAAATTACGAAAAAGTATTGTAAAAATGTCGACGAGTTTAATTTATTGACAAGAAAAGGAATATTTCCTTACGAATATATTAGTAGCTGGGAAAAATTAGAAGAAGGTCAACTGCCAGTAAAAGACTCTTTCTACTCTAAATTAAATGACGCTCATATTTCAGACGAAGACTATGAGCATGCATGTAACGTATGGAAAACGTTTAATTTAAAAACAATAGGAGAATACTCTGACTTGTACTTACAGACTGACGTTCTACTACTTGCCGACATTTTTGAAAATTTTAGAAAAACTTGTTTTACAACTTATAACTTGGACGCGTTACATTACTATACTGCCCCAGGACTGGCATTTGACGCTATGCTCAAGTACACAGACATAAAGCTTGATTTGTTGACAGATGTAGAAATGTTGCTTTTTATTGAAAAGGGAATAAGAGGTGGAGTTTCACAATGCTCAAACAGATACGCGAAAGCTAATAATAGATTTATGGAAAAAGATTTTAATCCCCTAATACCAGAATCTTATATAATGTACTTCGATATAAATAATCAGTATGGTGCTTCTATGAGCGAGAGCTTGCCATATACAGATTTTGAATGGTTAGAAAATTATAGTAATGACTTTTTCTTGAATATTCCAGATGATTCTCCTGAAGGATATATTCTTGAAGTAGATTTAGATTATCCAACTCAACTTCATGATTCACATAAAGACTTGCCGTTATGCCCTGAACATTTCATACCTCCTCTCCCAAAATGTACAATTCCTAAATTAATTCCAAATTTATTACCAAAGAAGAACTATACAATTCCCTATAGAAATTTAAAGTTATATTTATCTTTGGGAATGAAATTAACTAAAATACATAGAGTTTTAAAATTTAAGCAAAAGCAGTGGTTAAAACCCTACATTGATTTAAATACCGAGCTTAGAAAAAAATCGAGTAATGAATTTGAGAAGAATTTTTACAAGCTAATGAACAATTCCGTATTTGGCAAGACAATGGAAAATGTTAGAAAACACAAAGATGTTAGATTAATAACAAAATGGGAGGGAAGGTATTGCGCGAAAAATTTGATTGCTCAACCAAACTTTCATAGTTGCACCATATTCGATAAAGATATGGTTATTATTGAGATGAATAAAACAAAGGTATACTTTAACAAACCAATTTACATAGGATTCACTATTCTAGACATATAAAAAATAATAACATATGACTTTCATTACAATTACATTAAAGAGACTTTCAGTGATTCTGCAAAATTACTCTACACAGATACTGACAGTCTTGTTTATCATATTACAGTGCCAAATTTTTATGATTATATTAAAAGAGATTTACATAAATTCGACGCATCCGATTATCCTGAAAACAACATTTATAATATACCACTTGCAAACAAAAAAATCCTGGGTCTTATGAAAGACGAAAATAACGGTAAAATTGTAGATGAATTTATAGGTTTAAGATCAAAACTATATGCATTCAAGTTATGAGGTGATGAGGAAGCTAAAAAGAAAGCAAAAGGGGTAAAATATTCAACTTTAAAAAGAATAGGATTCGATGATTTTAAGCATACTCTCAATGAAAATGAAAACCTGATCCGATCTCAGCACTTTATACGCAGCAAAAAACATGATGTATTTACTGTAAAACAAAATAAAATTGCTTTAAGTTGGCAGGATGATAAAAGAATTTTGATACCAGGGAAAACTGACACCCTTCCTTGGGGTTACCAACACCAAGAGCCAATGGAAATAGATGAAATTGATGTATAAAATGTTAGTTTGTATTAGTTCTCTATTGTTTACTTTGTACAATCTTTACAATAAATTATACTTAAAAATATTGTAATTTATTATAATAAATGAATGTAATCAAAATAAATGTTGTTGTTTCTTATACCTGAAAATAATAGGGTTAGGTTAGGAATAATAATTACAGTTTAATTGATATTTTGTAATTTTATTGAGGAAAAAAATTGAATACACATTTTAAACTAAAAATACTTAAATATTACAGTTTTTGCAGAACCAAGTTTTTAAGTTTATAACATTCTGAAGAGCACAAGTAAAAGTTTTATTGTTGATTAAATGTTTTGAACAAGTTCCAATACATGTTTCAATGTTTAACTTTTTTAATGAAGGACAATTTAAATCATTCATGTCAATAATTTCAATACAATATTTTTCATCGATTAAGATTTTTAACCATTTTTTCTTCTCTAAACCTTTAACATAAATTGTCTTTGCTTCTTTAAACACATTTTCTAAAATTTCTTTTAAATAAACGTACGGTACATCACCAGCATTCCAACGAATACCATGGAAATTATTTTCTAACCAACGATTGATACATTTATATTTGTTTGTGACGCAATTCCATGGACAAGGAGGTTGGAAAACCATATTTATTGGTATTGAATCATTATTTACAGAAACTATAGCTAATTCTTTTAAAACAAATTCATTAATTGGCAATTTGAATCCTTGCACATCCATCAAGTACTGCATTTTTAAATCAACTAATCTCATTACGCGTAAAGAGTTAAATATATATAAGCTTAAAGTTAAACAATTTTTTTGACAATTCCACTGATTGGTTTATATTTAACGATGCGGTCATGTAAAACTAAGCAATAAGCTGAAGTATTGGCGGGAAAATTTTCTTTTGATTCAAATTCTAAGCGGATATCAACTGGTCCACTTTTTAAAGACTCATTTTGTTTTGAACAATCTACTATAACTAAAGGAGCATATTGTAAAAATTCTTTTTTTGATAAAATTGGTTGAGACTCTTTACTATAATAAGATGCTTGAAAATTTGTAAACATTTCATATAAAGTAGAGTACTGATTTCTACCAATATTGAGATTCATGTTACCATAAGGATAACATTGTGAATTTAAAAATAATTTTACATCAGATAAATCACAGTGATCGAAACAACTAAAGTTTTGAACTGTATTATTTTTTCTGTTTCTCTGAAACCCTAATACAATAAATCTAGGTTTCTCTAATTGACTTGAAGTTTTTACACTCCAAATATGCTTAGGAGTAATTGGTAATAAAGGACATTCATACAATTCCCAAGTTCTAAAACTTATTGGAATAGATGGATCTTTTTCAATATATTTTAATAATTTAAATTTTCGAGCATCTGATAATTTTATGTATGGTAATAACCATTCAATTTTTTCAATAACAATTTTAAACTCTTCTAAAGGTGCTACTTGCAACACTGCGTTAGCATCCGTTCTTGATCTGATTAAAATAAGCTCATGTTTAGCGTTAATAATAACTTTTTGGTAATCTTCAGCAAAACCAAAAATCATACTTAAAGGAATACAAACATCAAAATAACCTTGTGCATTTGTTAAGGTTGGTTCATTTGTAAATTCTAACCAGCCAACATTTTCAAGAAATTTATTTTGACTAGCATCCAGAGAAATATAATTTTTCATTAAACTTGTAAGACCAACATTTTTATTTTTATCAATTTCTACACCATTAAGTTCATACTTTGCTTCTTCAAATAAATGACATATGCCATTAGAAATTAAATTTGTACTCTCTAGAGCTGTTCCATCAGGTTTCACAAGTTTTCCAGTGATGTGAATCGAGCTTTTGCTTGGAAATAAGCAATGATCCTGTTTCTGTACCGTGATGCGGATTTCGTCACTATTGTTGTATGTTGATGAGGTGTATGGTTGTTGCGCATGAACTTCATAATGAGCAATAGATTCATCACAAATTACTGGTGAATCAATATTTAAAATTTCCCCTTCCATAGCAAATAATAACACGTTGAAATACAAAGGCACAAATACAAGTAAAAATAACCTTAAATCTCTTTTTTACTCTCTTCCTTTTTTTACAATCTTTAGACCGAGATTTTTCAGTAGTTGCAGGTTCTGAGGTGTTAATCTCTTCAAGATTCGCCGACGACTGATTTGCTTCTGGCATGGTGTCTTAATTTTATAACTAAAACCAATCCTTTTTCTATTATTAAAAACAATACCCATTACTTTAAGGATTTAATATGAAGCCTTATTGTTAAAGTTTCCCCTCGAAAATTAACTAAATTTCCGTCTTGGTCTACAATTCGCAACTGAATATAGTCTATTGTCTTGACAGCGACTGGCAAGTAAATGACGTGATTTGGTACTTCCACTATTTTATATCCTGGTGGAACAATAGGAAAGAATTCATGAATTGTATGCACTTTTTCACCATTAATGTATGCTCCCGTTGTTATATTACATTCTACTCTTAAAGAATTTATTTTAATGATTGATACTGGTTGATCAGGCTCATGGTATTCTTGAGCTTTTAATTTGCGAGGAGAAAATCCTAACAAACTACCTACAGAATCATTGGGTTTAAAATTAATTTCTTCATCACAATAAACTGTACATTTCAATGTATTATTGTTTGGTTTGATTCTAAAATTAATTCCTTTATTTTTTAAAATTAAATGCAAAACTTGATCAATATCACTAACTTCATAACTTCCTGTGGGTATAATAATTTCTTCATTTCCTACGTAAAATTTATTTTTCCCAGCATCTATATTAGGAATAGAATTAAAAGCTAAAAATTCAACAAGACCAAGAGCATAATTTTTTAAATTAGACAACTCTATTGGTGGAAAAATTGAGATTCTAAGATGGATGAATTTCCAGACAACGTTAAAATAAGTGAATCGTCCATGATGAGGTCAAATTAATAACTGACATTTAAACCAAGAATATCATTTATTTATATGCAAAGTATACAAATCAGGAATATTCAATTGATTACATAAAAATTTAAGACATAAATGTCCGCATACATATGTATTATAGTTTTGATATCGTTTATGATTATATTTTATGCTACCAACACCAAAATATTTAACAAGATCCGCAGGTGGTCGAAGATTACCAAAGCTATCAAAATATATGATTTTATCTTTATTCTTTTTATATGCACACCAATGTGTACCAGGACCATTTTTATCATCTAGATTAATAATTGCAAATTCATTTTCTTTAGGACCACGCATAGGTAGTTCATTTCGCATAAAAACTCCTCGAAAATATGGAATTTTTAAACTCTTTGCAAATTTTAGTTAATCTAAATCTGTTAGCGCACGGTGAGGTAGCTTTACTTCAAGTTTTTTGACTTGCATTCTTGTCCTACTTTGTATGGTTTTAGATGAAGGCCTAGTCCTGCTTTATATGGTTTTAGAAAGAGACCTTTTCCTAAGGCAATAGATTCCATTGTTTGATTATGTCGCTTGCTTTCCTCTAGTTGACGTTTTGCAGAATTTGCATCATTTACAGCTTTTGCTATGCCAGCTGCTCCCCCTGCTAGAGCCCCTGTTGCACTTAAACCCGCAAACAAAGGAATAAGAAAAGGTAAAATTCCTCTCACTTTAGCAGGTATCGGTAAAACTCGAGGTTTATTAATTTTTCGCCTGCCACCAGCAATTTTAACTGCCAAACGTGCACCCTCAAGTGCTGATTTAATAGTAGACTGT
The DNA here is from genome assembly GCF_015476425.1 of Leptopilina heterotoma. Classification (NCBI taxonomy): domain Eukaryota; kingdom Metazoa; phylum Arthropoda; class Insecta; order Hymenoptera; family Figitidae; genus Leptopilina; species Leptopilina heterotoma. The sequence continues at coordinate 29,825 of NW_025111075.1, forward strand.
GCATTTGTATCTAATTTCATAGATTTTTTCGCTGCGGTTACAATCTTTCTCAACGTTGATTTTTTATTTTCCCTCTTTTTCTTCATATTTTCTTTTGACTTGATACCCATGCCCAATTTTGATTTGACCTTCATTGCATTTGTTATTGCGTAAGCTGCAGCTCTTTCACTATAATTTGCGTCAGTAGCAAACACACGATGCCAAGCTTTGTCAGCAAGTACTCTATCAGCTGCGTTTCTTGCTTCTACACTTTCCCTATTTTTTGAATAAGAAATATCGTGCTGTTTACAAGCAGCGTCGAGAGGGTTGATTCCTGGATCACCTCGTGCTAATCTTTTCGCCAATTTTGTTCCTGGACCACAGTATTGATAGCCAGGTATATGAAGTTCAAAAGGTAATTTATTGATAATTTTATTCAAAATACCTCTACCTCGTCTTACTCTTTTCGAAGTTTTCTTTAAACTAATTTGTTTTTTATTTACACCCATATTTATATTCTTTTCGGGAACAAAACTTTTTCAAGACTAAAGGGGAAATCTATATAACCAATGTATTTATAGTTTTTTGTCATTTGACTACAAACAGTCAACCTTTAATGATCTAACAAAAAAATTATGACAGTAATAGTCAATTATCACAGTAACAGTCAATTATCCCAATTGCCTCCGACAGTAGGAAACGTGGACCTTGCCCAAAGCATGAAAGAGTTGACAATCGACACCAAATCGCAAACCTCTCCAAAAACTAGACCTAGCAATCAGATGCTGTAAAGTAGCATGGACCTTATTATTGGACTTGCATGCAAACGTTACAAGCGACTACAGTAAACTGACATTGAAACTATTAAAAACCTTGTATTTATAGTTTTAACCTCAGTTATCGTAAGAATGGAGTTCGAAGCACAATCGATTAAATTACCAGTTTACAATTTTGACACTCTTGTTCAAGATTGTAATAAAAAACAGATGATCGTCATGGTAATTTATTGCCAAATAGTGTGCGAGCAATATTTTGTGGACCGTCAAATTGTGGAAAGACAAATGCTTTACTTGCTCTTCTAATACATCCCAATGGATTACGATTTGAAAATGTTTATGTGTACTCAAAATCGTTATATCAACCAAAATACAAATTTTTAGAAAACATTTTGCAACCGGTAGAGGGTGTTGGCTACTTTCCATTTAATGAACATGTGAATGTTGTAGAACCAAACAATGCGTTACCAAACTCAATATTTATATTTGATGACGTAGCATGTGAAAAACAAGATAATATTAAGGCCTTTTTTGCTATGGGAAGACACAAAGCTGTGGATTGCTTTTATTTATGTCAAACATATGCGCGCATTCCAAAACATTTAATACGTGACAATGTTAATTTACTAGTTTTATTCAAACAAGATGAAATAAATCTTAGACATATTTATGATGATCATGTAAATACTGATATGACATTTATGGAATTTAAAAAACTTTGCAACTCTTGTTGGAAAAATAAGCATGATTTTATAGTGATTGATAAAGATCGTGATATTAATGAAGGTAGATATAGAAAATGTTTTGATTGTTTTATAAAATTAGAGAAATGATATTCTTTGTAAACAGTTTCATTCAAGACATTGGTCTATCAACATGTCTTCTACACACTTGAAACATTTGCGAAAGCAAAAAGATATTCTTGGTCAAATTGCAAAAGCCAGTGATGCTATTCGACGAAAGCATAGACTGATGAAATTGGGCAAGGAAGAAATTGAACAGACTTTAAATAATACCTTTAAACCTATAGTGACACCAATTCAGAAATTAGTTGACGACATTGAAATTGTCAAACAAATTCGACCAGTAAAAATTGAAAGAGAGGGAGACCTTCCTTTAGAGTTTGAAGAAGATCAAGAAGTTAAGAGAGAGAATGATTTATTTTTAAGAGATGACTTATTATTTGCAACAGCTGCTGATGATGACGATAACGGTGATGATTATGATGATGATGATGATGATTATGATGATGATGGAGATGATAATGGAGATGGAGATAAATCAGAGAAAGATGGTGCTATTTTATATCTTCAAATGTTAGATGAAAAGGGAAAAGATTTAGATCCTTCATATGGAGTTCGTAAATTATCTAAAGGGCAATTAATGATTGGTAATTCAGGAATAAATTTTGAACAAAATAATATTAGTGTAGGTAATAAAACATATCCTGCAACGAAAGGTTTACTTGAGCTTTTATTCAAAAAAGTTCCAGAAGAAGCTGTTTTAAGTGTAGTTGAACGGGAAAATTATAAAAATATTGTAATATCAACTAATGCTCATAAAAAATATTACAAAGCAGATGGCGCTGTTAGAGATAAAAAGAGTTTAAAATATCTAAACTATATAGCAGTACATTCTGGTGAAGGTTTAATTCCAGAATATATGACTCAACAAGAAGATGCAAAAATTGATTATGTTTATTGGGATGATCCTAATGAATTGGTTGATCGTTTAAGATTGCTCTTGGCATCTCAAGCAGCTGGAAATCCCAGTCATAATAATGAGATTATATCAATTATTGAAGAGTTGAGAGAAGCTGGAATTGTTTATTAATTAACAGTTGTAGAAATTTTTATCATTTTCATGATGAGTATCGACATATTCGGACGTCAGTTTAAAAGCACAGAAACTTCAAATCGAGGTCCACCAGGACTTGGTTTTAAGTTGACTGGTGAAGGAGATTTTAATATTGAAAATAAAAAAATTTGTAACGTAGCTGATGCTGAGAGCAACGATGATGCAGTAAACTTGAATACTGTAAACAAAGTTATTGATTCAAAAGCGAACGCCATCTATGATGTAATCGGTTCTGTGAGAAATGACGTAAATGATAATGTTGTAAAGATTTTAGATTTAGAAGATTTGATAAAAAAATATTTTGAAAATCTAAGAATCAGTATTGAAAGAAATATAGAGATGATGTCTACCAGCAAAGAGATTATTTTACAATTAGACAGCAGACTGCGCACACTTGAAGGTAATTAACAATGGAGGATCAAAAACTACAGTTGGTGAAAGAGTTACATAAACCAGCGAGAAAAAATTATAAGCGAAGAAATGTTAACATTTGAGGTATTGACGAGACTTGGCAAGCTGATCTTGTTGAAATGCAACCTTATGCTAGAGAAAATAAAGGTTACAAGTACCTGTTAACCGTCATTGATACATTTTCAAAGTTTGCTTGGGCTGTTCCAGTAAAGTCCAAAAAAGGTGAAGATGTGACTGCGGCAATGAAATCTATTTTATTTAAAAAACGTATACCAAAAAATTTGCAAGTAGATAAAGGAAAAGAGTTTTATAATTCACATTTTGAAAATCTTATTAAAAGTTATAACATTAACTTGTATTCTACTCATAGTAATTTGAAAGCGTCAATTTGTGAGCGATTTAATCGTACTTTGAAGATATAAATGTGGATGCAATTCAGTTTACGCGGTAATTACAAATGGATAGACATACTAAGTGATTTAGTAAATGTGTATAATAATAGTAAACATCGGACAATAAGAATGAAACCGAAAGATGTAAATGCTCAAAATGAAAATAATTTGTTGTTTGATGTATTTAAAAAAGTTGCAGTAAACAGGAAATATAATAAGAAATTTAAAGTTGGAGATAGAGTACGTATAAGTAAAGTTAAGCATGTTTTTGAAAAAGGTTATACGCTAAATTGGACTACGGAAATATTTACTATAAGCGATGTAAAAAATACTAATCCAATAACATATATCTTGAAGGATTATCAGGAAAATCTAATAAGTGGATGTTTTTACGAGCAAGAACTTTCTAAAGTTAAATATCCAGATGTATATTTAGTTGAAAAAGTATTAAAAAAACGAGGATCTAATGTATTTGTAAAATGGTTAGGTTTTGATAACTCTCATAACAGTTGGATAAACGAATCTGAATTATAATGTATTTAAGGAAGGTTAAAATAAAAATAAATTGAATTATATGCATTCTTGTATTTATTTATCCTCTCTTTACAATAATTTACCATTTATACATTGAATATTTGACATTTGTTGAATAGCTTCATTTGATATTTGTTTACAGTGAAATGTGACAAGTTCCAGTAGAGATGCACTTCGAGCGAGTCTCGTCTCGAAAAACCGAGAATCTCGCGAGAAAAACAATGAGAACAATTGAATGTTATATTTTCATCTCTTTTCTTTTATGAAAGGACAGAGTCTCGTCGTGCATCTCTAAGTTCCAGCAATAATGTCTCTAAATTTAAAACATTAGTTCTTCCCATCATTTTTTTAAGTATTCTACTGTAATGTTTTTTAATAAACTCTGTGGCATGTTTTGTAGACTTTACATTATTTTTAAAGATTAATTCTGCAATAAACTTTACAATTATATCTTTACTATACTGCAAATTGAATTTTGATAGTTCTACATATTTTTGTTCAACACAAGGAATAAGTTCATTAAATATTGCAAATGAAGTTTCACTAAATGTAAATGATTGATCTAAACGCTCAATTGATATTAAACGATATGTAACACTAAAACGTATTGTAAACGTTTCACAATCCAGCACTGTTGCATCACAATATCCGTTGAAAAATCGTATGATATGTTTTACTGCATCACACAATAGACGCCATTCTTGAAGCTTCAAAGACAATGATACTCGTGGATGGCTGCTTCTTAGTTGAATTTTTGGTATTATTTTCCCATTTGTGTCCAGTTCTGCTCCAACGACAACTTGCTTAGTAAATGATGGATTTAAGTTGTAAATTTTAGATAATAACATTTCTCCACATGGTAAATATGACATTTTTTTGTCTTCTACTCGTCAACTCCCTCAGGAACAAACTCTATTTGATTGTAAGGTCCTCCACGATTTCTCAAATATACACCACCTCTTACAGCTTCTGCTTTCAGACTGTTGAAAAGATTTGCATCCTCTTCAAATATTTTTAGCATTCTTGGTGGTAGGAAAATGTTAAATTCATTACTTATTTCAGCAACAATTTTCAGACCAAATTTTCTATCAATTTTTCGAATGTCTGTTACTTTATAGAATGCATCGATGGTTAATTCCTTTGTTGTCTTGGTGACAAAGACTTTGCTTGCCTTGTTTAATTTATCGAAATTCATTTTTATCACTTAAATTTAAATTTTCAAATTTTTTCACTAAAATATTTAACTGTGACCTTTCTTCAATTAAACTTTTAACTTTATCAATTTCTTGTATTAATTTGTTTAATCGCACTTGAATTTCACTATGCTTTGCTAATAATATGTTCATCAGCCAACTTAAACTGCAGGAATGATTTCGTTTAGAAAAATTGCTCTCTTTATATACACAAGATATGACCTATTTAACCTTGAAGTTAATTATAGTTTTCTTAGAATTGCGGTAAGATCAAAAGCATTCTTATGAAAAGTACTAAAAATGTTGACCGGAAGCAATAAATCAAAGATATCATAAACAACAAGTACATGGGAAGAATTCCTTAGATAAGAATCTAATAAACAAAATATCAAATTACATGTAAAACAATAGCTTAAATAAAGATTATAATTCCAAGAAATAAATAGGTATCAAATTACATGTGGGAAAAATTCTTTAGATAAATCAAAGACATTATAAACAACAAGTAAATGGTAAAAATAGAATTGCGGTAAGATCAAAAGCATTCTTATGAAAAGTACTAAAAATGTTGACCGGAAGCAATAAATCAAAGATATCATAAACAACAAGTACATGGGAAGAATTCCTTAGATAAGAATCTAATAAACAAGATATCAAATTACATGTAAAACAATAGCTTAAATAAAGACTATAATTCCAAGAAATAAATAGGTCTCAAATTACACGTGGGGAAAATTCCTTAGATAAATCCCAAACCGGAAGCAATAAATCAAAGACATTATAAACAACAAGTAAATGGTAAAAATTCCTTAGATAAGAATATATCAAATTACACAAGCAAAAATTCTAGGAAGTGTGACGTCATATCCATCTCAGCATCATAGTCTGAATCACACCCTCCCCCCGTGATGTCATATCCGCCTCTGAATCGCACCCTCCCCCAATGGTTTGAGTCTGGGCTAAAAGTGTCGGTACAGGAATCTGTGAATGACGTCATTTCCGCCTAGTCATCAAGTTCTTACCCCCCACCCAAGGGTTTGAGTCTTGGCTAAGTGGTTTGAGTCTGGGCTAAAAGTGTCGGTAACATGTCGGTGTAGGGATCTAGAGTTAGAATGACGTCATTTCCGCCCCGCCCCCACCCAAGGGTTTGAGTCTTGGCTAAGTGGTTTGAGTCTGGGCTAAAAGTGTCGGTAACATGTCGGTGCAGGGATCTAGAGTTAGAACCGGCACTGCTTATCTACTCTTATTCCATTTGTTTGTTTATGTCAATATAATTATTTATGCGAAATGAAAATTGAAAATTCAGTTATAGCAATTTCTTGCAAATTTAATTAGGATTATTTTAAGACCAGAAAATCGAACAATAGTTGAAAATTGTTAGTTTTACGCTATTTTTAGTGATATAGTATACATCCTATCTCAAAAGTGCCAGACGAATGAGAATCAGACGAATGAGAATTTGGCATTTTTTGTTTAAAAATTAGAAAAATAACATTAAATGAAAAAATCCTTCAGTACTATCTTATAGAGAATAATAATCTACAAAACATAAGTCTATAGAATAACCAAAAAATAAAATATTTTTTTAAAAAATGTATGCCAGACGAATGAGAATTTGTCTGGTCACAACACAATCTCCGTCTCAAATTGAGAAATCTTGGTTAATAGATTAGAAGATTCAATAAAACCCGATTGGTATCACATTTAGTTTAGTTTGATTAACAACTACAACGAACAGTCACTTCATCAGAATGTTGATTTTTAATAATTTTTACACTTTTTGCACTGCCAGACGAATGATAAAAAATTCAGGGGACAAACTTCGCGAAGATATTTTATAAATAAGATATAATAATAATAATAATAATAATAATTATTTATTATTTTCATATTAGTAATCTACAACTATTCAAAATTACTAATTCAGTACACGGAAAAAAAAATTTCACGAATCTCTCGTGAACTAGTATATCACTTTTGGATGGGACACAAAATTCTTGAAAATCAACAAACACAGTTCGTCAAAATTTCATTAACTCCTTCACTAGAAACATAGTACGGTTTCCGAACTTTTCGTCAAAGTTAACGAAAAATTCGTGAACTTTTAAAAAATGCTAAAAACAAGAAAAAATAATTTCCAGACACTACTTTTTTATAGTATTTCACTTTAATTGATAACTTGACGCCTATTACGCACCCAACTACACAGAATACACAATTTTATCGCCATTAAAATTCGTAATTCGCTTCACGGGATTCGAACCTAGTACCTATACCGTATAACATAATATTTTTAACAACTAACAGCCACGGCTAATTCTAGATACACTGTCCTTCGACAAACGAAACGATTAGCTTTGTCTGCTGTAAAACTCAGGACCGTGCAAAGTAGAAAAAGTCCCTTATCGTAACTTTTAATTCATTTTATGAATTATTTGTTTCACAAAGGAAATTAGCAAACAAAAATATTCACTAAGTAATAAAAAACACTGATTCTAAATAATAACTTTCATCAAAGAATTTTCCCGAATGTAAACACCGATGACACCGACTGAATGATGAATGCTTGATCAGCCATATTTGATGCGCATTACGAACTGCGCATACTACTGACACTCGCGAGTTCACGATTTTTTCGTGAACTTGTACCTCTACTTTTGACGAACTACTCTTCATTAACAGTTCTTTAAAAATTCATTAACTTTGTTTCAGTTTTTCGTTGACGTTCGCCATTTCTAATCAAAAGTGAATGAAAATTTTGAAATTTTGTGTCCCATCCAAAAGTGATATACTAGTTCACGAGAGATTCGTGAACTTTTTTTTTCCGTGTATGAAATTTCCGCAAAACATTTGAAAAGTGATATTTATTCTCAATATGAACTGTCATTCTCCCAAAGGGACATGCCAGACGAATGAGAATTTAGCACTATAATGTGTATTTTTTGCAAAAAAATATTTTTTTTCATCGGTTTTTTTTCTGTGCCATAATAGAAACCATTAAGATTTACAATTTCCATTAAAAGTAAAATAGTAAAATTATTCTTTCCAAAATTAATATACAAAACATGCTTCAGACATCAAAATTCCCTCTTTTGTAGAATCACCCACACGGAAAAAGAAAGTTCACGAATCTCTCGTGAACTAGTATATCACTTTTGGATGGGACACAAAATTTCAAAATTTTCATTCACTTTTGATTAGAAATGGCGAACGTCAACGAAAAACTGAAACAAAGTTAATGAATTTTTGATGAACTGTTAATGAAGAGTAGTTCGTCAAAAGTAGAGGTACAAGTTCAAGAAAAAATCGTGAACTCGCGAGTGTCAGTAGTATGCGCAGTTCGTAATGCGCATCAAATATGGCTGATCAAGCATTCATCATTCAGTCGGTGTCATCGGTGTTTACATTCGGGAAAATTCCTTGATGAAAGTTATTATTTAGAATCAGTGTTTTTTATTACTTAGTGAATATTTTTGTTTGCTAATTTCCTTTGTGAAACAAATAATTCATAAAATGAATTAAAAGTTACGATAAGGGACTTTTTCTACTTTGCACGGTCCTGAGTTTTACAGCAGACAAAGCTAATCGTTTCGTTTGTCGAAGGACAGTGTATCTAGATTTAGCCGTGGCGGTTAGTTGTTAGAAATATTATGTTATAGGGTATAGGTACTAGGTTCGAATCCCGTGAAGCGAATTACGAATTTTAATGGCGATAAAATTGTGTATTCTGTGTAGTTGGGTGCGTAATAGGCGTCAAGTTATCAAATAAAGTGAAATACTATAAAAAAGTAGTGTCTGGAAATTATTTTTTCTTGTTTTTAGCATTTTTTAAAAGTTCACGAATTTTTCGTTAACTTTGACGAAAAGTTCGGAAACCTTACTATGTTTCTAGTGAAGGAGTTGATAAAATTTTGACGAACTGTGTTTGTTGATTTTCAAGAATTTTGTGTTCCATCCAAAAGTGATATACTAGTTCACGAGAGATTCGTGAACTTTTTTTTTCCGTGCACATACAGACAGACGGACAGACAGACACACAGACAGACGGACTCGCCGGACAATGTTTTTCGGGTTCAGGGGACCCTAAAACGTAAAGATTTCATAAAATTAGCAAAAGTCAATTTTCGACCAAAACTAATACTTTCTCATGTGATGAGAATGTAAGAAACATGCCTCTACTGAACTCAAGTTTCAAATGTAATTTCTATACATGTAATTTTCTCATGAAATCCCTCAAACATTTTTTAAGCTCATATAAATGTAATAAAATTCAAACTCAAAAGATTTAAATTATAATTTCTGCAAATATTTTAATTTTCATTCTTATGTTTTTAATAATGGTTGGTGTACAGTTTTTCTAAATCGTATTTTCTAAATTTTTACATTCTCATCATATGAGAAAGTATTAGTTTTGATCGAAAATTTACTTTCGCTAATTTCATGAAATTTCGACGTTTTGGGGTCCCCTGAACCCAAAAAACATGGTCCGGCGATGGTGTCTGTCTGTCTGTAGACCAAAAATTTTGTTCCCACGATAACTCTTGAAAAACTTATCCGATCGTTTTTAAATTTAACACACTTAAAGTTGGTGCAAAAATGAAGGCCAAGTTCGTTAACCAGCCATTTTTGTTAAAAAATACAAAAACTACAGTACTTTCAAAATTTTGAAAAATCAATTTTTTCAAATTTTCAAATTTTTATTTGCATATTACGATAGCTTAGAAAAATTAAAACAACTTTTCTCTACAACATTTTTTTATAAAAAGTCAAACTTCAGAGTTATAGGCTCTTAAATGGTCAAAAAAACTAAAAAATCCCAAAATAACTCTAAAAATCAAAATATTTTCAAAGAATTAAAAGTAACTTCAACTATTTTTACATAATCTCACCCAAATACACCCAAAAAACATATTTATAGACATAAAACTGTCAATTTCTCGAAAAACCACTGTATATATATATATATATATATACGGGGCAAAATTCCTCAATTGTCCTAACTTAAAATGGAAAGTCTTCAAATCGGGCTGATTTTTGCACAAACTTTAATACTATGGGAGAGAACTTTACCCATAAAATATTAAGATATTTTATTAAAAATTGTAGGGGGGAGAGGGGGTTAAAGTTTTTGGTAACGTGTGGACAGTGGATTCTTTTATAGCTAATATAGCTAAAATACAGTAGATTGGACAAAATTTTGACCTATATGTTTTCGAAAGGTTTTTTCCTCCTCTTTCGAATGGTGTAAAAATTTTTTTTTTTAATTAACAATTTAACTAATTTTTTTCAAAATTAAAAATATTTTTCACTTTTTTTTAAAAAACGGCATTTTTTTTCTCTTTTCTTTGCTTTAAAATAAAGCTTAATATGTGTACTTTCCATAACTGATTCTGAAAAAATGACGTTTTTTTTGTTTTCGAATTATTAATTAATTAATTAATAAAAATCAGTAAAAAATTACTAAAAAATGAAATATTTTTTAAGCAAGTAAACTTTTCTGAATTATGAGATTATCATCGTAATTACATAAACTAAACTGTTTTTTATAAATAATTGTTAAATAAATAAATAATTGATTAATTATTTATTCATTTCTGGAAAAATGACATTTTTTATTTTTATTCTTATTTCAAGCAAAGCTTAATATGTGTACTTTTAATACCCGATTAGGAAAAAATGACATTTTTCTTTTTGTATTATTTATTAATTAATTAATAAAAATTATTTTAAAAAATTATTATTTTTCAAAGAAATAAACTTTTCTTAATTTTGCTATTTTTAACTATTTTTTATAAACAATTTCAAAAAATTAATAAATAAATTTTCAATTATTTATTTATTTAACAATTATTTGTAAAAATAGGTGTAATTATACTTGTTGGATGCGGAATTAGGTAATCTTTACGATGATAATCTCATAATTCAGAAAAGTTTACTTGCTTAAAAAATATTTCATTTTTTAGTAATTTTTTACTGATTTTTATTAATTAATTAATTAATAATTCGAAAACAAAAAAAAACGTCATTTTTTCAGAATCAGTTATGGAAAGTACACATATTAAGCTTTATTTTAAAGCAAAAAAAAGAGAAAAAAAAATGCCGTTTTTTAAAAAAAAGTGAAAAATATTTTTAATTTTGAAAAAAATTAGTTAAATTGTTAATTAAAAAAAAAAATTTTTACACCATTCGAAAGAGGAGGAAAAAACCTTTCGAAAACATATAGGTCAAAATTTTGTCCAATCTACTGTATTTTAGCTATATTAGCTAAAAGAATCCACTGTCCACACGTTACCAAAAACTTTAACCCCCTCTCCCCCCTACAATTTTTAATAAAATATCTTAATATTTTATGGGTAAAGTTCTCTTCCATAGTATTAAAGTTTGTGCAAAAATCAGCCCGATTTGAAGACTTTCGATTTTAAGTTAGGACAATTGAGGAATTTTGCCCCATACATATTTTATTATTTTTTGGGCAAAAAATCGATATTCCGACTCAATTATCTCCGAATCTATTCCATATAGAATCTTGCTACTAGAGACTTTTTTTCTCGTCTAATCCTCAGCTACAACTTTGCTGTAGACACCATTTCGCCAAACCCTATTCTTTTCGAGTTATTTTCAAAAAAAGTAATTTTTATTACATTCTCATCATATGAGAAAGTATTAGCTTTGGTCGAAAATTGACTTTCGCTAATTTCATGAAATGTCTGTCTGTCTGTCCCGTGCGGAAATTAAAATGTGGGCCTGATAGGGTACTGGACAGTTTTCCCAATCTCTGGTGTGGCTCTGGGTAGAGAAGCTGACCAGTGCCCGACTAGTGTGTGACGCTGTTCCCGACCAATGCCCTACTTAGGGAAAAACTGGTCAGGGCCTCGTCAGTTTTTCTTAAAATTGCCCTATTTTGTGAGGCTAATTTTATTCAAAAGAAATTACAATAAAATTACTGTAATTAAAAATATTATTATATTAGAAACATAATGAACATATTCATTACACCCAGAGAAAAATATTATTTAAACCAAATATATTTTATTTGAGTTAAATAAACGTATATTTGTCTCAGAACCAACTAGACTTTTTATTTCTTTTAAATAAAAATTTTATTCGACACAAATAAAACATATATTTGAGATAAATAAAATTTTATTTAAACCAACTAAAATTTATTTCAAACAAAGAAAAAGTCTAGTTGGTTCTGAGACAAATATACCATTTCTCTGGGTGTATATATAATATATATACACCCAGAGAAATGGTTATAAAAAAAAAAAAAAAAAAAAAATTTTTTTTTAAAAATTTTTTTTTTTTTTTTAATTTTTTTTTTTTTTTTTTTACATATATATTATATATGTATGTCCGTCTGTAGACCAAAATGTTGTAGACACAATAACTTTTGAAAATCTTATCTGATCGTTTTTAAATTTGACACGCTCAAAGTTGGTGTAAAAATGAAGGCTGAGTTCGTTAACCAGCCATTTTTGTTGAAAACTACAGAAACTACAGTAGTTTCAAAATTTTGAAAACTCAATTTTTTCAAATTTAAAAATTTTTAGCTTTATATTATTTTATATTAGGAAAATACAAACAACTTTTCTCTATAACATTTTTTCATAAAATTTTTTTTTTTAAGTTTTTGGGCCAGACCAACTTAACTGTTTTATAAAGTTTTATTTATTTTCTGAAATGTTAAAACCTTTCTAAAAATCTGTAGTTTACAACAAAATAAAAAGAACACTTTTAACCTTTTTTTAAATTATTTTCTTTTGCATCAACAAAATATCACAACATGTTTTGTCAATATTCAGACAATATTGGTTTCTTTTCTAAAAAAATAAAATTTTTTTTGGCTGGAGTTTAAGTGTAACTGACGTGTTTAGTTGTGAAGATGACAAGGTGATGAGAATGTTATCCTTAAAGTGGTAGTAACTTTAAGAAAAAAAGTTTGATAAAACATATAGTAGGAAAAAGAAAAAAAAGTTTTATAAAACATAGAATAGGAAAAAGGATCAAGAACGCAAGTAATGCACAATCTCCGCGGACGACTGCGAGCTATTTGCGCGCGAAGCGCGCAACAATCCACGGAGCGCGAAGCGCGACGACCAACATTTCGCGCGCCCCGGGGCGCGCTGAAACTTGCGAGCATAGCGAGCCCTCCGCGCGAAGCGCGGACGAGAACGTGTCCGCCCGAAGGGCGGGCAGATTTTTTACTTGGTAATTATATTTATTTTAATAACAGAAGCCATTAAAAAATCGCAAAAGGATCCAAGGCGCAAGAAAAGTAGTAATTTTGATTTTTCGAGGATTTTCTAAAAATCTCGGTATTTAAACTAAATTATAATTTTCACCCCTTGGAAGCAATTTTTTTCGTTTGCTAATTATTTATTTTAATGTTAGAAGTCATTAAAAAAATTTTCAAGAAGATCGAAGGCGGGGAAAGCAGTGATTTTGATTTATTTTATATTTTAGGATTTCTGAAAAATCCGTGACAAAAAATAAAAATCACTGCTTTCCCCGCCTTCAATCTTCTTGAAATTTTTTTAAATGGCTTCTGAGGCGTGGAAATGATAATATAGTTGAAATACCGAGATTTTTTAAAAAATCATAACTATTGTGAACATGCAAGAATATAAATTGAAATTATTAAATTTTTTCTGTGGAAAGCAGGTAGGCAGATTGCTACCGTGATAATTCTATAAATCATTTACGCGCGCATCGCGCGCGTAGGACTTTGCTAGTATACATAATAATAATTTGCTATTCCGTGAACAGAAAGTGTCGTCTTTTGTTTTTCTATATAATTAATGTTTTGACAGATGATTTTGATATAATTATGGAAAGACATGTACAGTGGGAGCACCTTTAGGTTAAAATAGTTTAAAACCCACCGTGATTTTAGGAAATAAAAAGTTTTAATAATAATTTTTTTTGCGCTATAGGGTGGCTTTTGATAATGATTAGGCAAAGTTCCTGTATTTTTTATAACCACCCGAAAAATTAATTATTGTTTAAATAAAAATTTGTTTTCCGAATTGAATTAAATCGACGAATATGAAGATGTGCCGATACTCAAATGAAGTTTTAAGTGGTAAATATAGATACAATTTTTCCAAGAAATCACTATAACATTTTGTATGCTCATAATTATAAATTTAATAACATTTCTAAAACTTTCTATTGATAAAAGGTTTAAATTGAGGCCTTGGATCCAATAACTCGACCGAAGCTCGAAGGCACGCGCTAATACCAGTCGGGTAGCAGTGAGTGGCCCAGAGGCGCTCACTGCTCACTGACTGGCAGTTGCGCGTTCCTCCGAGCGTCGGGCGAGTTATTGAATCCAAGGCCTTAATTCTAATATCAATTCTAAAAAATTCTAATATCAATAGAACAATTTTTTGACAAATATGTCTTTACCACGGAAAAAACTTAGTTTCAAAATTAATTAGTTATCAAATCATCTCTTTAAATATTTTTCTCAGGCGTATCAATATAAAATTAGGAGAAAGTGGTGCAAAACCAGGTACCCATGTTTATCCATGAAAGGTACATACATTTTTGTCAAAAGTGGTCTTATAAACTGAATTTTATTTGTCACTTTTATTTTAAAAACAAACCCGAGTCGAACTTTTAGACCTGCTTACCTCCTTAAAACTGAGGGTTTGTAAGGATGTAATAGGATGAAAGCAGAGTTTATTTGCATTGCAAGTTAACTCTGATTACCTCCTGCAAACCCCTGGTTAGCGACAAATTTAGATGGTAAAAGGGGGAAAGCAGGCGTTCCTAGAACCTTATTAAATACTGCTTGACCCTTACTTACAGAATTCTTTCCTCTCCAAAAACCCTGGAAAAACTGCTCATAGCATATTTGAGATCATTTTTAACTAATTTTTATAATAACTTTAATTAGTAATAAATGGCATTAATATTTAATGATTTTTACTTTCTTTTTAATTTAATCGTGACCAATAGCGAATTCATAAATAATAGAGGTGTGCAAAAAGCTCGAATAGCCGAGCCGAGCCGGGCCGCAATTTTTTCGAGCCGAGCCGAGCCCGAGCCGGGCTCGATGTATCGGGTACCCGAAATTTTCGAGTACCCGAAACATTCGGGTACCCGAATTCACTCGAGTACTCGAATATTTCGGGTACTCGAATGAATTCGGGTACCCGAAATTTTCGAGTACTCGATTTAATTCGAGCTTTTAAATTAAAAAATTTTTTTTTTTTACAAAAAAAAATTTAATTAAAAATTAATGTAGAAAATTTTGGATTTTCTCAAGGGCTCGAATCAAATCGAGTACTCGAAAATTTCGAGTACCCGAAAGTTTCGGGTACCCGAAAAATTCGAGTACCCGAAATTATTCGAGCTTTTTATAAAGCTCGGCTCGGCCCGAGCTCGGCTCGAGCTCGAACTGAATAGGCTCGGCTCGGCTCGGCTCGAAAAATGAAAAGCTCGAAAATACCCGCTCGAGCTTCGGGTTTCGAGCTTTTTGCACACCTCTAATAAATAATATTAGTATATATGTGGAGATTAATGCATATCCATTTATATATAAAAAAAATTTTAATTTAATATTTGTTAATTAAATTATTTAACGGTGTATATAATCATTAAATTGCATACTTATACCTATACAATACAGAAAAATCGGAATAAACGCAAACCTACGAAATAAATAAAATCTAACGCACGCGAGACTTGAACCTACGACCTACGAACTACGGACTACGAAACTAACGCCCTAACCACTATGCTACGGAACCTAACTGAACACAGACGCTCTATTTTCAGTGACTTGTTGAGTGATTTAATTAAGCATTAATTGACACTAATACACTGCAGCAAATAAATAAATTGTTTAATAATAATAACCTTTAAACATTCATAAATTAATATTTCTATTATTTAAAAAAAATGTCAAAACATTTCAGTTAAAAATAATATTTATAAATTAATAATAAAAAAGTACATGTTTCGGTAACCTATTCGCAGTTTGAAGTTAATTGTTGTTTACATTTTGGTTTCTTAATCTTTTTTTAATTTTTCTTTTCAAATATTTTCAATTTTAAAATTAATGTATTGAAAATCTTCGAATTGTTGCAAAGAATTTTATCAAAAAATTTGATAATAATAGAATATTCCTTCAAAGAATTTCTTTATTTAGAAAAATAACTAAATTCTCGCAAAGAATTTTATTAATATTTTTAAAAATCCTAATTAAATTTTTTTGAAAAATTTCTTTGAATTTTTTTTTAAACTAATGGAGTTTCTTTAATAATTTTAATTGAAAATTTCGAAAGCAAATGAATTTTATGAAGAAGAATTTTATTAAAATTGTATTGAAAATAAGTAATTTCTTGCGAAGAATTTATTAAAATTTTAAGAAATAATTAAATTGTTTATGAAGAATTTTATAGAAATATTTAAAAATCATGAAATTTTATCGAAAAATTCAATTAAAGTTGTTTCGAAAATAATTGAATTTCTTTAAAGAATTTTATTAAAATTAAGTATATTCAAAATAATAATTGAATTCATCATAAGAATTTTAATTACTTTTTGAAAATAATAGAATTATTTCAATTCTTTTGACGAATATATTCAAAAATTGTATTGAGCTAGTAATTTAATTCTTATATAGAATTTTTTAAAAATATTTTGAGAATAATTAAATTGTTTTTCAAAAATTTTAAATTCTTGTTGAAACTAAATTTTATGGGAATTTTTGAAAATAATTAAATTCTTTCGTTTAATTTTATTTTAATTGGGTTAATAATTATTTAATTCTTGCAAAGAGTTTTAGTATTTATAAAAATAGTTGAATTATTTCGAAGAATTTATTAAAGTTTAAGAAAATAATTGCAATTTATGAAAATATTTTAAAATATTTGAATTCATCTAAGGAATTCAATTAAAATTGTTTTGAAAATAATTGAATTCCTGCAAAGAATTATACTATTTATAAAATTAATTGAATTCTTCGGAAGAATTTTACTATTTATAAAAATAATTGAATTTTTTCGAAGGATTTATTAAAATTTTAGAAAATAATTGAATTCTTTCCTGAAATTTTCAAAATAAAAAATTTTGTAATTTGCAAAACAATAATAAGTTGAATATCTTGTACCGCGCGTAACATTTCCTATTGCGTAAGAATGTGGTAGAAGCAATACAGGGTTTAAGGTTCAATTAGGACTTAAAAAGGAGTTGTCAGAGTTAAATAGAACGTACGCAGGAGGAAAAAAACACCAAGGGTTTGTTAGGTGCAGGTTAGGGTTAAATTATACTTACCAGGAGGTAAGCAGGTCTAAAAGTTCGACTCGGGACTGCCTTTAAACCAGATTTTAATGAGTCTACGAAAAGCCTCCAGCTTTGTGGATTGTAATCAACTTTTATTTCTTGCATAAGTCGATCCACATCATGGCAAAAGCATAAATCTTCATCAGGCAAATATGTGTAATATGAAGAAAACTTATTGTCTCGATTTTTAAACGACAAAATTTTTACACCCATTTCCAATAAATTCCACTCTTTGAATCTAGAACTTAAAAGTTGAGACTTTTCTTTTGTTAAATTGAGATCTCGACAAAGATCATTTAACTTTTCTTGACTAACTAATTGTGGATCAAGAATTATTATTCTTGATCAAGAAAATTATAATTACCATCATCTTTATCACTGTGATCTTCAACTTCAGTCTCGGCTTCATTTTCAATCGTAACTTCATCAGAAACTTCTTCTGAATTTTCAGGAATAAAAATGGCACTCTTAGTTTCAGGACGTTTTGCTGATTCGATTTCTGGGTATTTAATGAAGTTTTTATTTTTCCGATTGTAACCAACAACTTTTGTCAGACAGAAATAACAATCTGTTTCATGATTTTTTTGTTCCTTCCAAATCATAGGACTAGTAAATGAAAATGATCGAGTACCTTGCATCCAGTCTCTTAAAGTTTTCGCACAAGTTGCACTCGCACACACTTGAGAATGTACATATTTGTATTTTTGTGAATCTTTCATTTCAATTTTAAAACAAGATTTATAGGCCTCCTTTAAAACCTACGTAAAAACTTTTTCTTGTCCTTTTATGATGAAATTACCACAAATGTAACAAAAAGAGTTACGAGAAACTGAACACTGTCTTGACATTTTAAACTGATTTTTAAATAAACATCACTTTAAAAACAGTAATCATTAAACAAAGGTTAGATACTAATTAGATAAATATTTTTAAAAAAAGAACAACTACTTTTTTCTATTTGTGGTAATATTCATTGAAAAATTAAAAAAAATGAGATGGTACTTTATCGATTTCATTTACAAGTTTCATAACTTACAAGATATAATAAAGAAACATATTGCAAATTGTTACTTCTGCTTAAAAATTGTTAGTTTTAAGAAAAATACCAAGATTTTATTAAAAATCCAAATTTTTAAATATAGAAAATATTAAAATAAAAAAAAAGATTCTGAAAAATTAGAATATTTTTATAGTCACTCAACGAAGAAAAATTAAAGTCTATATAAAACTAAAGTAATTCATATAAAAATAAAAAAAATAAATCATTTTAAAATTATTTTTAATAAAATAAGAAATTAAATTTTATAAACCTGCATATTTGAAATTAAAAAATACATTATTTTTACAAACATTAATAATATTATTACAGAATCAAAAGTAGGGGAGAGTCTCCAGTTGTGAGACACCTCCAGTTGTGAGACAGTCAATTTTTTTTAACATGCAATATTAAAAAGCCGATTGGTTTATATAAAAACATTTCTTTTTATATAAGCCAACTTTTTCGTGTACGCCGAAGCGGATATATAAACTGTTTTTGTTAAATACCAACACTGTGTGTGATAATTGACTAAAAAGCGTTTTTTCAATAAATGCAAAGTACTTTTTTTCCAAGTTAATTAATTGGAAAAGGTAAATGTAATGCATTTTCTTTTAGTGTTTTCCTTATATTTTGTGATGCAATATTGCATTGTTCCAATCTACGGTTGAAAATAATTTAATTTTCCTTTTTCAAAATAGCGCCAATTTCTGGGTGTGAGACACAGCATATCACCAGTTGTGAGACGGTGTCAACACCCATCTGGGCAGCATAAAAAATACGACTTTGCAGGCATACTATTTAAATGCTGTTTTGATTTTTTTTCTAGTATTTTTGGGCATGTCAAGTGGAAAAAAGTCAATTGATTCAGAAGAAATCAATTTTATTACTCTTATTGAAGCTATTAAATTTTGTTTTTATCCCACATGCACAAAAACGGCGCTTTCTGATAGCAGCCGACAGGGAGGAAAGTCATTCATTTCTTCGACCGTATGAAAATGGCGGCCGTGTTCTCCCAAGAGCAAGAAAATTAGCTGTTCACATGCATTTTTCTTGCCCAAGGGAGAAATCGGCCGCCATTTTCATACAAATCGAACAAGTGAATGACTTTTACTCCCTGTCGTCTGCTATCTGAAATCGCCGCTTTTGTGCATTAGGAATAAAAAATATCGTAAGTAACACGAGAATAAAGGCAGCCAATTTCTTTACAATGATTTTTGTGACACTCGTTCCGGTCTCGGGGCGCCTACGGCGCCCTCGACCTCCACTCGTGTCACAAAAATCACCGTAAAGAAATGGCTGCCTTTCTCCTCTTGTTGCTTAATATACTATTATTTGGTAGTCATATTTTGGCGAATAAATATTATTATTTAGTATATAATAATATATATTATTAATATATTTAATTATTTCTACTTAACATAACGTTTCATATCAAACTTATTAAATTTTAGCAATTTTTAATGAGTGTCTCACAACTGGAGACATTTTTTTTTTTGAAAAAAGCGATGTGCTCGGAAAATGTATCGTAAAATTTTTTGAGTTCATCGAAACACTATACTTTCTTTTAATAAAAGTTGCGTATTTCTGTTACCTTTCGAACGGTGTATTTTATTTACAATTTCATTTACCCGTTTACAATTTACGGGTCAAAAATAAAACCCGTCTCACAACTGGAGACTCTCCCCTACTTAATAATAATAATAGTACATTAATAAAATTTATTAACACATTAGAAATGAAAAAAAACAGTTCCCACAGGATACTCTGCAACGATGAAAGAAACTTGCGATAATTTGCCTCGTTTGATAACTTTAATTATTAAATAAAAATAAAAATTTTTGAGAACGCTTTTTAATAATCTTATGCTTATTTTAAAGGTCATTTTCTACGGAATAAGAATTACTTATAGGCATTAACCTGTAATTTTTTACTTGGAATAAGCATGACGTCAAACTTGGACAAAAAAATTCAAAAAATTTGAAATAATATTATTAAAAGAAAAATAATTTTTGAAATTCAAACATATTTTTTTATTAAATTTTCTTGAAGAATCTACACCATATCATGTTTTATATATGTTCTAGAATAGTTTTTAGCACAAAAAATTTATTTCAAATTTTTCCAATTTTTTGTCCAACTTTGACGACATGCTTATTCCAAGAAAAAAATTACAGGTTAATGCCTATAAGTAATTCTTGTTCCGTAGAAAATGACCTTTAAAATAAGCCCAAGATTATTAAAAAGCGTTCATTATTTTAGAAGTTATTCAAATTTTTGTAAAACATTGAAAATGACGATTTTTTAAGAATATCTTGAAAAAATATTTGCCAAATGACTTCTGTGAGGTCTTATTATGCTTTTCAAAATTTTATCGTCTTTCAAAATATAAACCAAAAAAAAATTTGAGTTTTCATAAATTTTATGTTAAAAAATTTTTTTCATTCCTTCAAAAATGGGTGGACTGACGATTTTGGCCGGTATTGTATAATATAATATATATAATAAGTATACACTGACCACTACGCTACGCTCACATGGGAGTACATAACGTTAAGTGTATATTAAAGCTGCAACAGTCGGGCCAACCGTAGCCCAGAGTTCGGCCAACCAAGAAAGTTTCCCAGGCGCGCAAGACCAATGCTGACGATAAATTAAAGCTTGATTGAGTCTTGAACGCTCAGTGTGGGTAACCCACAGTAGAAGCAGTCTTTACATCACTGTCACTCAATATTAGTTCAATATTGGTTCAACATTGGGCCCAGTGCTCGTCCCATGCTCGATTCAAGACTCAGTCAATCTTTATGAGTGAAGCTCGAACATCTAATCTTGATTCAAGCTTGAATCAATCTTTACACAATATTCAGTTTATCTTTATTTATTACCGTGTTCACTTAATTAAATAATATTATAATAATTGTTTTAAATAATAATAATAATTAACATTAAGTTATCAATTGATAAATAAATATTTATATTTATTTAGTATAAATATATTATTAATTGTAACTTTCATATTTAAAAAAAGTTAAATGGGAATTTTTTTTTATAAATGTTTTCAAAATTATTATAGATAATTAATAAATAATAATTAAAATGTGCAATAAATATTCCTGACACTGCATCATATTTAATAATTTTATTAATTATGTTAATTTTTAATATTAATTTAATTAATTATTATTTATTTATTAATTAATTATTATGATTATTAATAATTATTATTGAATTAATAAATATTATTGAATTAATAAATATTATTATAATTAATAATAATTATAATATTTAACATTATAATTCATTATTATTCCAAATTATATTTATTTAAATAATATATTATTAATATATCTAATAATAAATGTTAATAATTTTGTTACTGAATAATAAAAAATATCAATTATTTATCGATGTTTATTAAATTATTCATTAAATATTTTTAATTTTAAAATGTTTTAAAAGTTGAAATTTTTTAATGATTATAATTTTATTATGAGTTATTTAATATTCATTTTTAATAATTAAAATAATTCAGGATTAGTATGTGTAAAATTTTTAGTCATAGTTTTCACTTTGTCCTTATAAGTAACAAAATATACGGCACTGGCATTAATATATTAGATTGGCCCGAGTTCTCATCGAGACTCAGTGGCCGTGCGGTTTAAGTGGTTGCGTCAAGGACTTCCGGAATGCGTCTGGGGCGGGGGGGACGTGAGTTCGATCCCACATGCGAGCGGATTTTTTCATTATTAGCGTTACATAAAATAATAAAATTACTGTATAATTAATAAGTGTTGTGAAAAAAAACTTGTGAACTTGTTTGTAAATAATATTAAAAGTCTGTTAAAAATGAAGTTAAAAAATGTACCAATTATCACAAATTGTCTTTTTTTGCTAAAATTATTTTTCAATATTATTATGTTAAATGACATTTATTGTTAGTAATATAATATTTATATGAAAATAATATAATTATTATAATAATAACTTATTGTCATTAAATATGTAAATACATATATATTAATAACAATACTGTTTATTATTAATAATAATAATTAATATATTCACGTTATATTGAATGAACGCGTGAGAAGCGTGTAAATTTGGGAACAGTAGAAGCAGTCTTGTTCAGTCCTGCTTTCGGCCTCCGCAGCATTGATTGAAGATTGAACGCCAGTCTTCAACAAAGACTGAGCGTCAGGTTTACATCGATGTTACTATTCCGGACTCAAGCAGCCTTGCTTTCGCTGTCCCACCAATCTTCAACCAATACTGACCAAGCCTCAACCAAGCTTCGTAAAGCCTGAACTCATTGTCAGCTCGCGCCTGGGTTAAGTCATTTAAACTGCATTTGACAAAGTTTTGCCAACCGTGGCCCAGAATCCGGCCGTCCAAAATAATGTAAGTCAATTAAACTGCAAATCACAGATTAGATACTCCAAAAAATGTTCTACTACATTTATTTACGAATTTTTTGAATTCTATAAAATTATTTTAAAACATCAATAACTTCTTTTCTAAATAAATTTTAATCAAATTATTATTTTCCCACAGAAATAAATTTTTTTCCCACATCTCTGAGAATTTTAAAATCCATTTGTTTACAAATCAATTTTACGAAATTTAAATTATTCAGAAATTCTTCAATTACCAAATACGAATTAAAAAATAAAAACTTCAAATAATTTCAGAAAAAAATTCAATTAAACTTTTTTAAAATAATTAATTCTACAGAATTGTTAGTTATACTTATAACTAACAATTCTGTAGAATTAATTATTACACGGAAAAAATTTTGGGTGACGGGCCGTTCCAAGTAGACTGAAAATTTACGAATGGGATACGACTCTAGTTTGGAGGATCCGCATTTCCAACTCGGGCGTGCTGAGCGCCCAAGATGCGGCTATTGCAGTCTCAAGGTTTTGAGTCTCAAATCTTGGGTGTTCAGCGACACCGACATAGGAACGCAGATTTTCCGAACTGAGATCGCAGCACATCCAAACTATAGTTCCTCCACTTTCTGACGATTGGGATTGCACGGTACTCAACATTTTTTCAGTGTATGAAAAATACAAATTTTTAAAGAATTTAATTTGAAACCATTTTAAAATTTAATTATTTCTTAAAATTCATGCTATAATGCTCTTAATATTCAATTATTAGATATGTACAACTTTAACTGAAATCCATTTTTAAATAAATTTTTATTAGATAATTCAATAATTTAAATGCAAAAATAAATAATTTATTAGATAATTAAAATTTCTTAAAATTGAAGTCTCATAAAGAATTTTATCAAAACATTTTTAAATTCATTTTTTAAAGGCACAAATATGAAATTTTATGCATAGTTAGCAAAGCAGTGATATATTTTGTAAATTTCAATTTTTAACGAAATTCATTTTTCTTACTAAATGAAAAAACAATTGGGAGGCTTAAAAATGAAATTTTGTGCAAAGTTAGCAAAGCATTCAAAATTTTTGGTCACAAATTTTTTTTGTTATTTGTAACAGAAATTTGTTGTTTCAAAAGTAATTGAATCATTCGTAAAGTAAAACTGAAGTAACATTTCAAAAAACTTAAGTTAATTCATTTTTTGAAGGCACCCAGGAGGAAAAGTCGGACGAATGTCGGATTATACAACCGCCTGGGATCCGCGCCCGTACGGATCGCCAGCACCGATGGTCTGTACCGATTCGGATCCTAAAATGCAACCGGCGCGGAACAGATTAGGCTCCGACTTTTGGATCCGCCTTTCTACTTTCGTCAGTACTGGCGCGGTACTGGATTTGTTCCGCCTGCAGATTTCATTCTTCTACGCGCGTCGGAAGAATGACGGATGTTAGGTCTGTACTGGCTCGGTGCTGGGGCGGATCCGACTGCGGATCTCGTCATTTATTGTTATAGTTTACATTATCAGTATAATCATAAATTTATTTTATTATTATAATTAATTATTACAATAACTAATTGCATTTATTATAATATTATTATTAGTTAACCAATAAATAAATTAATAGTATTCATGCAAAGGAAGAATATAAGAAACTTAATTTTTTCATTATATATATAAAAATCCAACTTTATTAATGTTCAATTAAATAAATAATTTTTAATAAATAATATATTAATTTGAAAGAAGTAAAATATATTTAACTTGAAAGAAAATGTGATCAATATATTATAATGCCTACAATAAATAACATATTAAATACAATATATAAAAAATTGGACAAGTGCGAGTTGTACTCGCACTGCAATGGCGGGTTCCGTACACAAATATTAAAACAATACTTGCAACATTTATCGGTAATTTGTAGAATTAAAATAAACCATTAAAAAAATATATTAAAATCATTTAATAAAAAAGAATAACTAAAAAAAATTAAAGTATTGTATATATCTAATATTGTAAACAATAATAAGCAGAGGAACAAAATTTTCAAAATTATAGTTCCTCTGCTTATTATTGCTTATAATATTAGATATACAATACTTTAATTTCTTTTAGTTATTATTTTTTATTAAATGATTTTAATATATTTTTTTAATGGTTTATTTTAATTCTACAAATTACCGATAAATGTTGCAAGTATTGTTTTAATATTTGTGTACGGAACCCGCCATTGCAGTGCGAGTACAACTCGCACTTGTCCAATTTTTTTTTATTTTTAGTTAAGAAATTAAAGTCAGAAAACAATCTCTCATTTATTCTCTTAAAATTTCACTCTTCCTTAAAATATTTAATGCCACGTGTTTAAACTAAAAAAAATTAAAAAAATTTTTTTTTTAAAAGTTTCTTAAATAAATTTTTTGTCGTCAAACTGTAATAATACACCAGGATACCAATTTCCAGCTCATTAGGTCAAATAATGTAAAAGTTAGGGAAAACAAATTTTTTTTTTAATTTTTTAGTTTTTCCTTGACAACGCTATGGCCATCATTACATATCAAGTTCTCTATATTTTTCCTGTAATATTTGAGTAAAAATACACCAGCATGCAAAATTTCAGCCCTCCATGTCGAATAGTTTAGAAGTTAAGAGGGGGGAATGGTCACTTTTAATGCATTTTTGGCCAAAAATCTTGTTATTTCCTTGACAACGCTATGCCCATCACGTCCAATCACATTCGCTATATTTTTCCTGTAATCTACGAGTGAAAATACATATCTGGACCAAATTTGAGCTCTTTAGGTCAAATAGTTTAGCCGCTAGGGGGGGGGGGACACGATTTGGCTACGGACAACAGAGTCTCACCAATAGGGTTCCGCCGATACACCGTAGGTGTACGGAACCCTAAAAAGAGATTATTATTAATTAATTTATTATTAATTAATTAATAATCTCTTTTTAATTTAAACAATATATTAAGTAATTATTTATTGACACTTTTCTGCAAATTAAATAATTAAAAAAATGTGTTGTGCATTAAAATTTTATTCAATTTAAAATACTATTACTTATATGTTATAAATTGTTTTGCAGTGAAGTTATGTTCATATTATTCGATATATTATGTAATAAAATATTAAAAAACATAATAATAAAAATATAACATTTTTTTTAAACGAAATATTGAAATATTCATAAATACACATTCAGTAAAGTATTGAAAATATACCGGTATTACATCAGTTCGTATTTCCAAATTGCCTATTGCCGCGTAGTAATTTTACAATTTTTATTTCAGCTAGTGAGACTTGAAAGCATTTAAGGTTTGAGAGTTCCATGCGAGCGTAGCATAGTGGTTAGCGTGCGTGATTTCGGTGCGTAAATATTCGGTTAGGCGTAGGTTCGTACCCCCAAGCGTTAGGATTTTTCAAATGTGAATATAAAAAAATACCGTTAAGTGTATAAAAAAATGTGTAAAGTGAACTATCAATGAATTGTTATCAGTATTTATCTTTTGCAATTAATTATTATTTTTTTATTGATATTTATTGAAATTATTATTTTGATCCGAGCCGGTTGTCAGGCGGTAGAATGCCAGCATTGCCAGCGCACATCTGGCTAGGAAATGAAAGATCCGCAGTCGGTACAGTGCCGGGTCCCAGCCGGTTAAATTATACACGGAACGGCTCTTCGCGGCCGGTTACCGGGCGGTAGAATGCCAGTTCCGAGACGGATTGCCAGCCAGCTCCTGGCCAAGTCATCTTTTGGTAGAATACCAGTTCTCGGGCGGTAGGCAGGCGGTTCCCAGCCAGTACCACTACTCCGGCGTCGGTATAGGCGAGGATCCGCGCCGGTTGAAAATTTCCCACTGGGATAAGTACTTATAAAATGTTATGCAAAGTTAGCAAAGCAGTGATAAATTTTGTAAATTTCAATTTTTAACGAAATTCATTTTTCTTACTAAACAAAAAAAGGCATAATTTTTATTAAATACTTCGTTTGGTGGGCGTGACAATGGTTTCTTATTTATATTATTTATATTATAAAAAAAATTTTAAATACAAATTTCATAAAATTTAATTATTTTTAAAATTTTTAAATAAAAAATTATTCCAAAATAATTCATAAAAAATAATTTTTTCTCGATAGTTTTTCAAAAATTAAATTATTTAAAAATAATCAATTTTAAATATCTGTAAAGTCTAATTATTTTTAAAAACAGGAACACGGAGAAAAATGGAAAAATGATTTATGCAGTCAGTGTAGTACTCCTTTATAGAATAATATGTGACAGGTACACACTATAGTATTAGAAGTTTCATAGCTGAACACTTTGGAACTCAACACAAGTTATCCCATTCATCAGCTTAAACAAGACTGTTTATATAGTCTAAGAGGGAATAAGAGTATAAAAAATTGGATTGAGAAATTACTTTCTCATGTAATTGTTAAAAAAACGTGGCAGTATACAAAACACAAGTCACTAATAGAAGCGAATATTGAACAACTAGTACTCAGTCCAGTTCTTTCGAAAAATGAACGCTGTGCACATAAAGTAGATACCTACTCGAAAACCACAAGTTATTCTCTCTCTCTCTCTCTCTCACACACTAATGGTCGTTCACTTATCTTACCGTTTTACTTACTCTTACTACTCTCAACTATTATGCAGTGCAGTTAAGTTCATTAAATTATTAAATATTGCTGTGAGAATAATTAATTATACATTTCATTCAAGGTCAATTCACTATTTTGTACACGGAAAAAAAAGAATAATTTAATAATTTAATGTTGAAATACTTAAATAAAACTAAAAACTACTTAACTGACTAAAATTTAAATTTCTTTTAATTTATAAAAATTTTGTACTTTCTTATAAATATAAAAATAAATTAATATAAATAATATAATAATAAAATAATATAATTTTTTAATTTCTAAATTTTTGAACTTTATTATAAAAATGTTTTTTGTGTAAAAAAATTAGGTAGGATAGTGTTGTATTACTATGATTACTATGAGTTAAAATGAGAAATTAAAAAAATTTTATATTGTAAATGTTTTAAAAAAGGCACAATTTTTGTTTTAGCTTGATATTTTTTTAACCAGAAATTGCCAAGCATAGAAGTTAGGTTTCTACATAAAGTTCTGTCTTGTTCGGCTTTTTTATTTACATATTTACTTGTAAATTTTAATGTTAAATACTATCTTTAAAAACATTAATTGTATTAAAATAAACTGAATGCATATTTCAGCTTTATCCAAAGTATTTCTAAAATTATATTAATTTTATTAATACAAGACAAACTCAAGTATCTTTTTAATGATTTTAGAAAGTTAGTTAAATTTTACTTTAAAGTTTAATTTTTAAATAATTATATTGAGTTTTAGTGCCTTAGACGGGAAAAATGTTAATTAATAGGGGAGACTGGGGCGAAAAGTTAAATTGTGAAAACAGTTAAAATTCATTATCTTTCGAACGGAAATAATTAGAGCATTGCAATTTTAATTATAGAAGAGTCGTGTTATCACCCTAAATAAATGTCCAGAGTTATGTGACATTCTGCTAATTTTTGTGGTGTCCATATTTAAATTTTTTGTTCACCCTACTTTTGAAAATTTTTTCGTAAAAGAAAATATCAACTTTTAAGTATATTTTTTGCATTTATTCTCACCGCGATTTTTTTACTTCATTATTTGGGTCCCCTGAAGAGATACCTAAAGGTATTTGCTAAATATCTTTAGTCAGATTTTTTATATTTGTTGTTAAAGCCAAAAACGCACCCTGGGGCGAAAAGTTAAATGTATTTTTACATGTTGTTAAAATTTTTTTTTATTTTTCGTTTTTTTGGAATTATTTGTTTAAAAATGATTTATTTGACATTAGGGAAGTACTCTGTCAAAAAACAAGACCGTTCACGTAAAATAAACCAAAAATTTTTTTTTAACTTTATAACTGTTCTAAAGCTTTTGTTCAATAAACACAGATCTTTTATTAACTAAATTACTTGTTTATGAATACTTTAACTTATCTACTACTTAACACCTATCAGAAAATAGTTTTAGTAGGCTAGAAATAGAATTTAACATTTCGCCCCAGCCATTTAAGGACAAAAAATGTATTGTATGCGAAAATATCAGAAACTTTTTTATTGAAAGTTGTAGGGGACAAGTTGCCCTACAATATTGATATATAAATATTTGCATCTAAGCGGATTATATTGTCTAAAAAAAATCATCTATGCAAAATTTAACTTTTCGCCCCAGTCTCCCCTACATTTTGCAAAATGAAAAAATTATTTATAGCACTAACATGTAGTATTTACACAATTTTCGCAGATAGTGTACAATTAATTAAAATTGATTTAATAAATGGTAATAAATCATTTATCAGAGAATAATTTATTCCCAACAAAAACATCTTTGATGTTTTAATATAATGGGTCAAAATAAGTGAAACAATTTCAAAAAAAATTTTATTAATAAAGTAATTTGGTGTTGAAGTTCTGGATCATTTTATTTTCATGTTATTATTACTTTCAAACAAATAATGATAATAACCCAGGCGGAAATTTCCAACCGGCGCGGATCCTAGCCCGTACTGACGCCGGTGTAACTGTACTGGCTCGGAACCGCCTGCCAACCGAATGTGAACGGGCATTCTACCGAATAGTGACTAGGCCAGGAGCGCGCTGGCAACCGGCTCGGAACTGGCATTCTACCGCCCGCTGACCGGCCGGGAGAAGCCGTTCCGTGTATAATTCAACCGGCTGGGACCTGGCACTCTACCGACCGTGGATTTTTCATTTAATAGCCAGCCGAGCGCTGGCATTCTACCAACTGACAACCGGATCGGATCCAAATGATAATTTCAACAAATATCAATAAAAAAAATAATAATTAATTGCAAAAGATAAATACTGATGACAATTCATTGACAGTTCACTTTACACATTTTTTTTATTTTTTTATACACTTAAACGCAATTTTTTATTACATAGACATTTGAAAAATCCTAACGCTTGGGGGTACGGAACCTACGCCTAATCGAATATTTACGCACCGAAATCTCGCACGCTAACCACTATGCTACGCTCGCATGGGACTCTCAAATCTTAAATACTCTCAAGTGTCACTAGCTCAAATAAAACTTGCAGAATTACTACGCGTCAATGATACCGCTATATTTTCAATACTTTATTGAATGTATATTTAGGACTATTTCAATATTTCGTTAAAAAAGAAACTTGTTATATTTTTATTATTATATAATACATATTATATTAAATATAATTGTTTTTCAATATAATAATATTGAACGTAATAATATTAATAATTTTAATTAACATGTCAATAATAATAAATTTAGTATTATTAAGATATTATTAATTAACATTAATATTGTTGAGAATTAATAAGAAATTATCAATATTAATATTAATTAATAATATATCAATAACAATAAATTTATTATTATTAAGATATTAATTAAAATTATTAATATCATTACCTTCAATATTATTATATTGAGAAACAATTATTCAATTATTATTGAGATATTATTAATTAATATTATTATTAATATTAATAATTTATTATTAATTCTCAATAATATTAATGTTAATTAATAATATATAATATTAATTAATAACAAATTTTTTAATTATTTAATTTTTAAAAAAGTCTCAATAAATAATTACTTAATATATTGATTAGATTTATTTAATAATAATTATTTTCTAAAATAATGCAATTACTTGTAATAATTATTTAATTTATAATGTGACAATAAATGACGAGATCCGCAGTCGGATCCTCCCCAGTACCGAGCCAGTACAGACTCAACATATCCGTCATTCTTCCGACGCCGCAGAAGAATAAGATCCGCCGGCGGAAGAAATCCAGTACCGAGCCAGTACTGACAATAGTGGGAAGACGGTTCCGACAGTCGGAGCATAATCTGTACCGCGCCGGTTGCTTTTTTAGATCCGAATCGGTACAGACCGTCGGTACTTGCGGTCTGTACGGGCGCGGATCCCAGCCGGTTGTAAACTCCGACGTTCGTCCGACTTTTCCGCCTGGGAAAGTAATTTCTTTTAAATAAAGCTTAATGTCTATATTTAATGATAAAATAAAAAGAATGTTAAAAAATTAAAATTTAAAATTGTTATTAACAATTCTTATAAAGAATTGCAAATTTAAGAATGTTCTTAATATTTTGGGAAAATTAAATTACCATGTATTGATGTGCAAAACTCCAAGTATTAATTTAAAAAAATTTTCGCCTGTATTTTGGCAGAAAAATCAACACAATTTCTATAATATAGAAGGTTACTGATTTTTCTTTCTTTAAATAATTAATCCTTGGAGTTTTGCCATAATTTTTCAAGTGGCCGGTTTCATTTATTTTGGCCCTAATATAAGTAAAAATATAATAAACTGATGGAAAATATCTGTAGCGTTTTTACTTCGTAATTTCCATATTATGAACACAATTAGTTTTGTAATATATATATATATATTATTTCAATATTAAATATAAGAAAAACTCTAATAAAAATATAATATACACTATCAGTTAGAATTTAGAGACCATACCCATTTTTAGGAAAATGAAAAACATTTTAAAACGTATCATGTACGGAAACTAAAATTTTTGTATCTTTTAAGATCTTTTAGAAGTCATTTGATCAATATTTTATTTAGACTTAAGGGAGCGTTCGCAAATGATGTCACGCTTTTGGGGGTAGGGGGAGGGGTCTCTACTAAACGTGACACAATGTATTTTTCTCATGTGAAATTGCAAAAATTGCAATTAATAAAAATTAATAAAAATTTAAAATTTATGAAGAATTAGTAATAATTAAAAAATAGTAAAAATAAATATAAAAATAAAAATAGTAAATAATAAAAAATAACAAATAATGAAAATAATAAAAATAAAAATAGTAAAAACATACCATAAATAAATAAATAATCCGTCTTGGTATAAAACCATAAATAATAGTAAATAACACATAGATAATAAACAAATAAATAAAGGTTCACAATAAAATAAAATAGAAAAATAATTTGTCAAAATGAGTAGAAACGTATTGCAAACTGCAAAGTCAAATTTAAAACTGAGCTCCAAACTCTAATCCAGTCATTACAATGAACATTTATTAAACAGAGAAAAACAAAAACAAATAAAAACAATAAATTAAATAAGAACAGAGAATGAAACTCAATGAGTATTTATTACGTTAAATTGCTGGAAATAAAATTCAAAATCATTTCGTACGATTTATCAAAATTATCCAAGTCGGTCATTTTATTTAAACTATTCTCTCCTTCTTTTTTTATGAAAAACATTTCTGATACTAATCGTTTGTTAAGATTTGGCTCAACATCTAAAATATTAAAATCATCCCATTTTATAAAATGTGGAGAGGAATCACAATTAGAATTAGTTAAATGATTAGTAATAGCATTATGATATTTGTCATTTAAATTAGAATTACTCATATGTTCCTTTCTACGAATATGCAAGGGTCTTTTAGTCTGTCCTATGTATGATTTACCACAATTACATTGGAATCTATAGACACAATTACATTGATTGTGTCTCTCGAGTCTATCCTTACCAAGCTTAATAAATTTATTAAATTTTGAGTTAACACTAAAAACTGTTTGAATGTTAAAAGCTTTAAGTAATCTTTTGATATTTTCCGATATTGGTCCATAATAAGGAAAAACTATTTTCTTAACTAACGTATTATTATTACTATTGTTGTCAATAATGTTATTTGAAGCTTTTCTGTTATTAATTTCAATAATTCTTTTTCTCACATGATTGTTAACAAATTGTTCAGGATAATTATTAAGTTTTAAATCTAATTTAACTAAATTTATGTTTTTATTATAGAATTTTTTATCGGAAAGTAAAAAAAAAGTCAAGAAATTTGACTTTGCAGTTTGCAATACGTTTCTACTCATTTTGACAAATTATTTTTCTATTTTATTTTATTGCGAATTATTGTATTGTGAACCTTTATTTATTTAATTGTTTATTATCTATGTGTTATTTACTATTATTTATGGTTTTATACCAAGACGGATTATTTATTTATTTATGGTATGTTTTTACTATTTTTATTTTTATTATTTTCATTATTTGTTATTTTTTATTATTTACTATTTTTATTTTTATATTTATTTTTACTATTTTTTAATTATTACTAATTCGTCATAAATTTTAAATTTTTATTAATTTTTATTAATTTTTATTGTTATTAACTTGTTACTAATTTCATTTTTAAAATTTTTTTCAATTACTATATTTTTTTAAATGAAATTTAATTATGAATTTTTCCATTATTATATTTTTTTTTTTTTTTTTTTTTTTTTTTAAATTAAATTTATTTTATGAATATTAAGTTCCTTTATAATTTTCTGACTCCAGATTCTACTCCATCGTCAGGGCATATGAAATTTAAGTCTTCGTATGTTTTAATTATTATTTTTTTGGTAAGATAATTATACAATAATTTTTATTTTATGTATTGTTAAATTATTTTTTTATTTATTTATTTATTTATTTATTTATTTTTTTTTAATTATGTATGTAATTTTTATTATTGTTTAATTTTGTATATTTTTTTGGATAGACTCCCTGAAGAGGAAATCATTTAGATTTCGAAACGTTGGAGTAAATAAATATTTTATTCATTGTCCGAATGTTTTCGTTTAATTTGCCTTAATTTATAAAGGATCTCGGACGTTAAAGATTATAAACTAATTAAAAATAAAAAATTTTATAATATGCATAATAATAATAATAAATCGAATGTCACGTTCCGCGCGCTAGCGCGGGTAACATTTGCTAGTATTTATTAATTGAAATAGTGAAACTATTATTTTAGTTAATTGGTATTTTAATGCAAAATTAGTAGTTTTCTACTAAAAATTAGTAAAATCCTTATTATTTATTTTTGTAATTGTTAATAATAAACGAAAGGTAAAAGATTTGTAAACAAATCCGCGAATTTATAGAAAACTATAAATTCAAATTTAGGGAGTACATTTTTGACTGAATGTTTTAATGGTTGTTGTGAAATTAGAGTATTTTTCTCGTTTGAAGTTTAAATTTGTAAAATTTTTAAAATTTAATCTGGCCTTAAAGAACGTGTCGGTGAAAAGAATCTCAGAGCATTTTTATAAAAGCTTCTTTTGTCTTCATTGTTGGAAGTGCACTTTTAATTAACTGCGCGCTGAATGCGCCTGAAGGTGCAATTTTATTTCCATATACATGTATTCAAATTGTAAGAGTGAAAGAAATTTCCTAAAAATATTTTCAGTTGTTGCATTTTTCGTTGAAGGAAACAAAAATTTAGAATAATTTGTTAGAATGTGTGATGATTATTTTATTGAAAATTGCTTTTTCTCTCACTCCTCTGTTCTACGGGGCCATCCATAAACCACGTGGACAATTTTTCACCAATTTTTGACCCCCCCCGCCCCCCGTTGTGGACAGTCGTGGACATTTGTCAAACCCCCTCCCCCCCTATACAATTGTCTACGTGGATATTGCAAATTAAAAAAATAAGTTTTTTTTACTCCTGTATGTTAAAAAATAAAAAAGATTATTTTTGAACATATTTCAAAGCAAGAATGTCAGTAAAGTCAGGGAAATGTCAGGAAAAAATTTTTTGTCAGGGAAATTAAGAAAATTGTGACTTTTTTCGACTCATTTAAAATAATTGCGACAAAATACCACAATTTTTAGTAAAAAAAAGTACAAGTTATTTTGATTTTTATAATGTGAAAAATAACTATAAACAAATCTTTTTGAATAGTTGAAATTTTGTAAAATTTAATTGAAAATAATTAATTTATTTCAAGTCTTTTGTTACAATTTTTGTAGAATAAAAAATCTTTAAAGGTAAATTTAAAAATGAAAATTAATGAAAATTAGCTTCTAATTTTTTAAAATTCAATATTCTCAATTACATATTTTCAAAAATTCAAATATATACAAAAAAAACAACATTTTAAAATTATTTTTAACATTTTAGAGGAAACAATCATGTTAAAAATTTTTAATTAAAATTTATCAATCAAATTCAAAAATAATTTTAAAATATAACACAATTTTAGAAGAACTTTCGGAAAATTATTTAAATTAATTGATTCAGAGGCGAAGGTTTAGTTGCCCAGTAAAAAAAAGTATTGGAAGAGAGCGAATAGTATTGGCGGTGAGTTTCTGCCAATACGTTTTCGCGTGAAAACCGTATTGGCAGAAACTCACCGACAATACTATTCGCTCTCTTCCAATACTTTTTTTTTACTGGGTGGAAATTGTAGAAAATAATTGAATTCAGGAAGGGTTATAATTGTCATTTTAAAAAATAATTAAAATCATAAATTTTACTCATTTTCCGTAAACATTCATATTTTCCTGTAAAAAGAATTTTGTCAGGGAAATTAATTTTAATATCAGTAAATTGTCAGGGAAATTGATTAACTGAAACTTATGATCATCCTGATTAGGCTTAAGATATCTTTTTTGGAAATATCTTTGATTTTATGTCCACGTTGACATTTGCTTTAACACCACCCCCCCCTCCCCTTCGTGGACAAACGTGGACTTTTGATTCACCCCCCGCCCCCCCAAATGTGTCTACGTGGTTTATGGACGGCCCCTACTCACAAAAATTTTACTTGTATAATTTTCATATTACTCTCTAAATCTGAATTAGTAGAATTCTACTAAGAAATAGTAAAATTTGACTAATTTTTAGTAGTTTTCATGGACGACTTTTCCCCTTTTTAATTAGTAGAATATTACTAATTCTTAGTAAAATTTTACTAATATTTTAGTAGAAATTCACTAATTAAAAGTCACTCATTTCACTAAATGAATTAGTAAGACTGTTTTATCGACTATTAATAAAACAGTTCTACTAATTGTTAGTAGAATTCTACTAATCAATTAGTAAAATTTACTATTTGTTAGTAATATATTACTAAATCATTTGGTGGACGACTTTTCACCATTTCATTAGTAACTTTCTACTAATTCAGATTTAGAGAGTACCATTTTTTCCCCTCTTTATTGTTTCTGCACTGAATGGTATAAAGAATAGAGCCATTCAAAAACTCTTATTGGCTGTAGGTTCAAACACTGTGCTTTTTCAAATAAAAGTCACAAGAGCCTTGAAAAATGGTTTCTGCATTTCCCTTGGGATATTTTTTTTGAATTCGTGACCCAGATTTTTTTTGTATTTTCCTTTTGTCTTGGAAAATATGGAGGGCGAATTATATTGTTTTTCAGTTTGACAGGAGTTGGGGGTTTTTTTATGGTCGGTAGTTTATTTTATTAATCATAATTTATTACTATTATTGATTTTATTGAATATAAAATATTTGAATTAATTAATGAAGTATTTTCTGGCTATATAGACAGTATGTACACATATTAAATTGATTCGGATAAATATTTACAATACCCCTTTGGGATTTGCTATCATCTGCAATTCTAATCCGAGAAATGTTAATTATTGTACCTAAGCTCATTACAAAATTTGGTAATTTATTTTATTAATTATTTATTTTTCTAGAAAGTTTTTTTTAATGATTGTAAAAATATTTAGTTTAGAAAACAATTCAAATTTTTAAAAAAATACTAACTTTTTTAAAAATTGGAATTGTTTTCTAAAAATTGAAATTTTTTTTTAAACACCGAAAAAAATCTCGATGGTATTATTAACTATGACCCTATAGTTAATCTTAATCTAGTAAAAGTAATAAGGATTTCTAATCATTATGGTTAGGATCGCTAGGTTGATTCAACAAATTCAAGCCTGACAAAAACAACCCTGCAAATCCTAGTCAAATTGACTAGGATTTTAGTAATTTTGCCTATTTCCATAATGCGCACGCGTCTGCTTCTGTTCTGACAGTGTTTACCTCTATATCTTTCGCGTCATTTATCGTGATTTCCTAAAACGATTTTTTATCATTACTCGCGTCTATTTTTTGTACATAAAATGGAGTTCTTACATACATCAAAATTGCTGGTTTCTCGGAACCTCTGGAAATATAGATAGTCCATGTTTTAGAAAGTAAACTATTTAATTATATTAGTCAATTCTTTCAGACTTTTTTAGTTAGGTTTCAATATAAATCGTCGAAATTTTTACGCACGTGGTGACAACATTTTTACTATTTTAATCGCGCAGTGTGTTTGAAAATTTACCTTTGCAATAATTTGTGAATTTAAATTTATTTTCATTTGAATGTCATAAATAATTAAAAATAAATAGTTTTTGACAAGTGTATAAAATTGTGTACTCGAAATGTATAAAACATCATCTGATTAAGTATTGTATTTTGACTCGAAAATCTAGTGTCTATTAAAAAATTAAAATACCAAGTCGTGTTTAGTGTAGTGATTATCGTTCCGGGTTTCAAAGTGCGTATTCGTTAGGTTCAGGTGTTCGCGTCCCCCCTGCGTCAAATATTTATTTCATAAGTTTAAATTAATTCCAAGGTATATAAATACAAAGTCAAATATAAATATGTTCAAATACAATAATTAATTTTTTTCTTTTTTCTTTTAATTAGTTTTTCTCTTTTATTTGATAATAAGAATTTGATTAGCAATTTCAAATAATTATGATACACAGTGTAAATCTAATATTATTCTCCTAGTCAATTTGACTATTTTTTCCTGATTACATTGACTAATTTTCCTGGTCACTTTAACTATGCTTGAATCTTATTACTTTGACCAGGATTCTATAGTTGGCTCCTCTCGTAACTAGGAAACCTAGTCAATTCCTGGTATATGGGTCCTAGGCATTTTTTTCGGTGAATAATTTAATAAAAGGAATTTAGTATTTTGAAAATAGGAATTCAGAAGCAGGTTGAAAAATGTCGTTAGAGGGAAATTTCGGACTCATTGAGTATAGATTTGAAATTACGTTTTCATTTATGGTTTCCGAAAATGGATAATGCAATTTCAGTTTATAGGATTTTAGGTACAGTATAGCGATAAGGGTATAACTGACAAGCTTCAACAATGAACGACGTTGGCTTAGATAGGTGTAGTGATAAAGTTGCGTGTTCTATATCTCACGTTTGACTTGGTTAATTTGCAAATTTTGTTAGTCGACCATTTCGCTATTCAACCTAAAATCTAACTTTTATTTCTCTATACTATTGCATTGTCCTTACTTTCAAATCCCTTTCTTTCAGTTTCAAAAAAGGGAAATGTATAAAAAAATAATAAACTAAATTTGAACGCTTTATATAAAATATAAATTTAAAAGGAAATTTTAAATTAAATACCCAATGGGAAATTTACAACTGGCGTAGTACTACGCCAGCACTGGCATGGCACTGGGATGATAACGCCGTCTGGCGCTGCCGAAGTACTGTCTGTCAGTGCTGCCAGACAGCGCTGGCTCAGCACTGGACCAGTGCTGACTGAGAATATTGCCGCAATAAATGCCGTATTGTTATTAATTAGTCGTAAATTAATAATTATAAATAATTTAACAACAAAATGGTAAATAATATTAATAAATAGTTATTATTCATAAAATATTTCTCTTCTTAAAGAAATTGTATTAAAGATGGAGACTAACAATGGATATAGTAAATGAAGTAAAAAAAAATTGTTTATAACATTTAAAAATTAAATAATAAACAATTACAGTAAGTGTGCATTAAATTTTCATATTTAAGTACCTAACGATTGGAATCTAGAAATATCGCATACCTATGAAGTTGAGTCTCCAATGTGAGAGAAGGTGCGCATCGATGTTCATATCTATAGATATACGACATCATACTTTAGTATACCTATAGCTATGAACATCGATGCGCACCTTGTCTTAATGGAGACTCAATTTGAAAATAAACAAAATTGCTGACGAGGGGAATCGAACCTACGACCTACGGACTAACAGACTAACGCTCTAACCACTATGCTAACGACACATGTGTACAGTAAAGTATTAATATCTCAGTATCATTCAGACATGCAATTATTGAGTCAAAGATAAGAAAAAAATTGGGATACGTTAGAAATAATAAATTGAAATAAAATAAATTAAACTAAATTTTTAAAAATTAAATTACTTTACTTATTGCATTTAACATTTTACGTAATTCTTAAATTACGTGGTAATTTTTTAATAATTTTTTATTCATAGTAAGAAGTATAATAGTATTTTAATAGGAACCAAATTATTATTGAGATTAAAGTTTAAATTTTGTTTATAATTTTAATTTGTTTAAATAATTTATTATTTACAAAATTAGACAATTGTGTTAAATTGTTATTATTCAATTTAATAAGAATAAAAAATGAACAACTGAAAAGTAAAATATTAATTTTTTTCAATAAATTTATATTTATAAACATTCATAAACTTTTTTTATAATTGTTTTCAAGTTTATGTCAAAAAAGCAATGTTGGCAAAGAGCGTTGTGAACAATTTTTCTATACTCAGCCAGCACTTGCCGCCGTGGCTTGTCCAAGCTTTGGCGAAACAAAAATTCTGTACTGCGCCAGCACTAATTGTCGAGGCTCGACTAGACTACGCCGAATAATCGTCTGAGTACTAAGCCAGTGGTGAACATCGGCACTACACTGGCATTTCCCATTGGGTATAAAGTTAAATTAAAAAAGAAAGAATTAAAATAATTCGGTAATTAAAATGATTGAAAAATGATTTATTAGGAAAATTTTGTTTTCTAAAGAATTGCGGTAATTTATCGAGGGATTTTGTCCCCGTTAATTTTGGAAAATAAGTTTTCGAACATAAATTGAGTAAATCATGTGGTAGATATTTGAGGCAATAAACGTCAGAGGTTTTTGATCCTTAAAACACGGAAAACAAAACGTGACAGATAGTTTATGATGGCATACCTCGACGGAAAAAACTCATAGTTCTAAGTATCAGTATGATGTAAAGAAAAGACAAAAAAAATTATTTCTTTATTCAAAAATATGTATATATTTATTTATTTTATTTATAAGTAATGTAACATCAAGAATAGTCTATTTTTTCATGAGTGTTTCATCCACATTCTAAACTGTTCATACAAACAAAAAGCTCTGATCCTCACTAAATTGTTAATGAAACGGAAAAATTTGTAAATTTATGAATATCATTTAATTTAGGAACTCGTTAAGAAAATGTCAAAGTCGTTAACATTTTTAAAATTGGGAATTTTGAAAAAAGATACTTTTCGTATTTTTTTATTAAAATTTTCTAATTTTGGTACCTATTAAATATTGTAATAAAATGTGTCAATAACGCAACTTACAATAGAAATTGAAAATCGTCGTAAGAAAACAAAAATTTCTACTTTAATACTTTAAATCGGTTTTCTATTTTAGATTATAATCATATTTTTTTTATTTTTCAGAATAATCCAAGGATCTGTTGCTGTTCTGCCGACTATGAAAAATGTAAGTAACATTTCTTTACACAATTAAAAAATTTTCATCATTATCATTTTCGTTTTTAGGGTTCCGTACACCTACGGTGTATCGGCGGAACCCTATTGGTGAGACTCAGTTGTCCGTATATGGGATTTTGGCGTTAATATTTAAATGATATTTATATAGAAAGATAACCAGAAGGTTTCCCATAATATTTTGCGTAATATAAATAGTTTGAAATGACTAGA
The DNA here is from genome assembly GCF_015476425.1 of Leptopilina heterotoma. NCBI lineage: Eukaryota > Metazoa > Arthropoda > Insecta > Hymenoptera > Figitidae > Leptopilina > Leptopilina heterotoma. Next base: position 70,378 of record NW_025111075.1, read on the forward strand.
CACAATTATATTATATATTTAATTAAGATTTATTCTTTCAAGTATAAATGGATTTTCACTCAGCGTGGTCCCGTACGCAACTGTACATATCTTAAACTCTAACCGTATATCTTTCTCTCTTTACGCATGAGAGAAAAGAATCGTCGCGCGCTGGACGCTTTGTCCTTTTCCGTGCAAGAGAGAACATCTTGTATCTCGAGAGAGAATATTACAGAATTCAAATTTACCACACTGCGATCCCCACAGTACTCCCCCCCAAGTGTAACGATACAATGCAATATGCAACGATGCAAGGGAGAAATACATTATAATGTTAAACATAATCTATTTAATTTAATTAATATCATGGGATCGTGACTAGAGTCTAAATTAATAAGGTAAGTAAAAATCTCAATATATAAATCACGTATAAGTGTAAAATAATAATATTGTATAACGACGATCGATCGTAGAATAGTAAAAAAAATATTTGTAATTATATAATAAATATTTAAAATAATACTTCGCACTTTAAAAAAAAAAAAACTAAATTATGATATCGCTTAATATTTTATCGCAGTCACATCAGTCTTTTTAGTTTAATACTTAGAATTAATTAACAATATCTCAATATTCAATATTATGTTATTTTAAAAGTTAAATTTCTGACGATAAGATGTTATTTTTTCCGGAAAGATCGAAAGAAACTTTTCTTTTATCTGTATACGTACGTAAAATTAATGGTCTAGACCTAGGATTATTGTTAATTGGCGAAGTCTGATTTGAATTTAAATCTTTTTTAGCACTCGTTGGAATGCTGGATCGATTAGGAACATTAGACACGCCTGGTACACCCGTTGAAGTTGAAGGCAATTCTGAACGCGCTTCGCTTGCAAGCTCAACAAAATCATCATTGTCACTGAGAGCAAAATATGCGGGCTTCAAATTTTCAACTGAAATTTGTTTATTGGTACCATTAAGCTCCACCTCAAAAACTCTGTCCGAAATTCGTTTAATGATTTTATGAGGACCTGAGTATGGACATTCTAAAGCTTTCTTAATTGTACCAATTTTGACAAATACATGAGAACAATTAAATAAATTTTTGAAAAAGAATATTTTTCTTTTGTGCCTATGCTCAACCGGCACTGGTTTAACCAATTTCATGTGTTCCCGAAATTCTTCCACGAAGATTTGTCGATTAGCGGAAAAATCTTCTGGAATAACAAATTCGCCCGGTATTCTGAGGGTGGTACCGTAGAGGTATTCGGCTGGCGATGCCTCCGAATCCAAAACGTTGTTTCTAAGTCCCAACATGACTGTGGAAAGAGAATGGATCCACTTAGAATTATTATGGCACATAATCGCAGCTTTAAGAGTGCGGTGCCAACGTTCAACCAACCCGTTAGCAGCGGGGTGATAAGGTGTTGTTCTTATTCTATTGCAACCTGAAAGTTTCAACAAGGCAGAAAAAATTTTCGACTCGAACTGGCTGCCCTGGTCTGTTGAGAGAGTCTCAGGCGAGCCATAACGAGATATCCAACAATCGAAAAAAGCACGGCAAACCGTTGTCGCTTCAATATTTTTTAACGGAATAGCTTCCGGCCAACGAGAAAATCTATCGATTAAAGTAAGACAATACTTAAATCCTTCACATTCCGGCAGTGGACCGATGATGTCCATGTGGACGTGACGGAAACGACTATCCGGAGCAACAAATTGAGAAGGAAGCAGTATGTTATGTCGCGAGACTTTAGCTCGTTGACAATTGTTACGAACCGATAAAAATATTTTAAATAATTTGAATAATTGTTTATTATAAAAATTATTTTTGGGCTTTTGAGCTGGCCCTATTTTTATAGTTCGGCGGAGGAGACCAAACTGCCAGAGCGTAAGCTCTGTTTATCTTATTGGGACACGTTATTCCTGGTTACTTTTAACATTCAGAATTTTAATTAGAGGAGGGGGGGGGTAAGGAAGATAAAGAAATTAATAGAGAGAAAGTTAAGAATAATAATTATAAATTTATTATAATAAAAAGGAAAATAATTCCATCCACCTCTCATACAATTTGGGGGGGGGGGGGTGAAATTTGATTAGTCCAGAACGATACAGTACTTACCGTTGCTGGATATTAAATCTACCGCCAGAACTTTCCGACGGGCGAAGACAATTCACCACACACTCACACGTGTACAACTTATTGTTTTTTTTTTCTTAGTTTCCTAAACCACTAAAAATAGGGCGGACGCGGCTACACCGTAAAACCGGCCGGTCATTTGACAAGAAAGAAAATTTTAAATTTATTTAAATAAAATCTCCCCCTTCACTATTTTAGCTTTAGGTGGCCCCGCGGATTTCGAGTTAAGAATTTTATTTTCGTCCGGCCAAATTGCTTGTATAAACATACAACCAATTTGGATCCTGTATACCGGACGGGAACGTTACGGATAATATTATTTTTATTCCGACAGAGATTGAGTCTCTGTGCCGTGGGAAACCGTACTGAACAATTTAGATGTCTAATTAATGTGCTTTTATAGTTTTACTTCCTTAAGAAATATTGAAAGGTGGGGACAGGGCGTTGGACCTGTTGCCATGCCAAAATTGCTGAACTTGCATTTTATGGAATCGGTTCATTGCACTATGTTGAAATAAATTCCTTTTCTTGTATTCTTAGAAAAGAATATATTTTAATATTCTTTTAATTATTGAAACAATTTTTAATTTGTTTATTTAATTTTTCAAATTAATCTCTTAAAATAGGATTAATGTAAGTTGGAAATAATGGACATTTCAAAAATAGAAATTCCATTCTATCTTGTAGCCCTTTAAAGGTTGTTACAAATCCAACATTAATTTATTTGTAATGCATTGGAACCTTCCGCAAGTTTGCAATTTATGGCGGACAAGGTTTATAAGCTAGGTTGATACAGGGAAGCAAAAAAAAGGATAATTATAATTTATAAATAATTAAATAAAACCTAAACGTTCCCATCTATATAAATATCGGAAAGTTGTTAAATATATAAATATTTTAATTAAGACCGGGCCATCATTCACCCTATTTTCAAGATTTAGAAAATTAAAAGAATGCATTTAAAAGATGATTAAATTCGCCATTAGTGAGAGAGAGAAAGAACTACAGGACAGAAAGAGTACGCAATACTCTGTAAGAACAATATGTATGAGAGAGAACGTTTCAATGCTATACATAGTATTCCTTCTCTCTCGCACAAAGTCAAGGGGAGCGCGGGGAGCCTTCACTCAACGCGTTGAGTGAAGCCTCTCGTCCATTCTTCATATCCATATATATATATATATATATATATATATATATATATATATATATATATATATATATTATATATTCTATTATTTAATTCTGATAGTTAATACCTTTCCCTTTACATTTTGTTTTAAACAATAATATATATATATATATATATATATATATATATATATATATATATATATATATGCATATGCATACACACATACACATTTGTTTTGTTTATAAAATCAAGAAAATAGCTAACTTTATAAAATAATGACATTTCATTAATTGATTTACCTGAAAGTCATGAAAATAAAATAGTTTAATTGCTGAAATTGTACTTTCAGACGTAAGAAAAGGCTTACGGTCTTTGAACCGAGTTCATTTTCTGCGCGATTTCGAAATGCTGATCATGCATCCTTAAGAAATGAATTCTAATAAAATATAAAATTTTGGAAAAATTTTTGTTACGGAAATGGCGTAACAAACCACCGTGGAAATTCCGTTTTTCGTCCCCGAAAACAAGTCGCAATGAAAATGAACTTGGTTATGACATAAATTTCATGTCTTTCAGGAAGCGCTAACATACTTCATGTGGTAAATGGTTTTCTTTTACATTTAAATTTGTAGTTTTATCGTAGAACAATAGTTGAATGTGAGCTTTGAATAACAATTTGATTTTTGTTTATTTGTTTGTTAGTCATCTGTATTAAAGAGAAACATTTACCTCATGCATGCTTTTAAAAATCACACATACAAAAACAGTAAAAATCCACCTTAAATTAAGTATATCACTAATTTTGTTTAACCTATCCATTTTACCAGTGGAAGTTTAAAATAAACACTTAATGCTTTATAACAGGATACCTTAATTTAAAGAAAATCATTACTCTCATCCTTAATACATAATATAAAATACATTCATCGATTCAAGATTACAATCTTATGTTTTCTGAAAAACGATTACAATCAGACCTGTCGGAATGCAACGCTACTTTAAATAGTTTTTTGTTATAATTAATAATGTCCAACAAGAATTATTTTCACTTAGTTTTGAAATGTTGTACAATACCATAAAAATTGAATTATAAAATAATTTTATAAATTCTGTTGTACCAAAAAAATTAAAAATATCGAGTTGCACTTCGGCAGGTTATACTGTAAATTTTAGACATCGGAGAAGTTTATTTATTTATTTATTTAGAAAGAGGATAATTTTAATAATTGCTTTTTAGTGTGTGTATTTTAAGTTTATACCCCTTTCTAAATAATTTATATTTTAGTCTGGAAAATTTTATAAGATTTACAATATTGTTTACGTGAAATAGTTGAATTTAATTTAGACAAATAATTTAGTAATTTAGATGCGTAAACATTAATTTTCCATTTTAACTGATAACACACGTCAAACGAATTTTAAATGTTTAACATATAAATAAAATAAGAATAAGAGAATTTTTGCCTCATTGTGTTATCTATTATCTATCAGAAAAGAAAGATACATTTATTTGAGGTGTGTTACCTTGTCTGATTTACCAAATAGCAATCGAATTAGGTTCGTTGATAAAAAAAACGAAAGAAGAAGAAAAGGACTCCTTCACCAGTGGGTTTTGAGTGACTGATGACGATCCACTTCTGGTTTTAAAATTTTGTTGAATGGGCCCTTGATTTGCTCATTCAGCTGAATATAAATATTCGAAATTATGTCTGTCATATTGGGAATAGAAGTTGCGTCATCAATTTTATTTAGACCTAAAATTTAGACAAAAATTGTTAATAATAGTTTCAGTGGAAAATAATGGTTTAAATTGGCAACCATTATTTTGTTATTACTTGTCAGGAATTTTGAGTTGTTTTCATGTATTCGTATAGTATGTCTTGGTCTACTGTGAATATTAACTGATTATATATATATTTTTTTATAACTTTGGTCTGAGATTGGGCACAAAGAGTATCAAGATTCATCCACGGTTAAAAGTGATGTTTACATCACCACCGCGGATAATTCCTGGCACAAATTCTCCTTTAAATAAAATGCTTTATGAATTTTGTCTTATATTGTTAGGTTATGTTCAGAGTCTTCAGTGAGTCACGTTTCGTTATGTTGTATTCGTTAATTGTATTCGTCGCGTCGAGAGGCAAGAATATTATTTATTATAAAATAAACAACATTCCTGCTATCAAAAAAAAAATATATAAAAAAAAGATATATTGCAAATAAAAACATAGCTCTCCATTTTGTCTCGAAGATACTCCAAAATTTCATATACTTTGTGTGGTCAAATTACTTTCATATTGTCTTGTTTTTAAAAACTTATTTTAGCGCATTATTTCTACTATGCAAGAGAAAGAAAGGAGTGAAGTCATTCTTTTGATCACTTATACTTCTAGGGTGCATTTGTATTTACGGTACTTGTGCGGGGATGATTATGATGCAACACCAAGTAACCTTTACCTGCCTTTCCGTAAGTGTCCCCTAATTAAAAGAAAATGACCATCAGTCTGATTCATCCCTGATTCTCTCAAATGCAAGCGGCAAAATTGCTATAAATAATTGACTACTTTCTTTTATAACCTTTAATAACAAAGGTGAAAAAGAAGTCATAAAAAAAATTTAATTATTTATTTAATTAATTAAAATTGATTTTAAATTTTGAAGAGAAAATAATATAAAGGAGCAATAAGATTATTAATAAAAATTATATTTTAATCGAAATTTATACATTTCTTTTTCGCCACCGCGGAATATTCCTGCGGCTTGTATAATAAAATTGTTTATAACTTATAAAGAATTTATTTATTTTGATATTAAACAAAACAGTTATAATTGCAAGCAAAAATAACTTGAGAAAAATTATTCTGCATGATTATCAACATAAAAATTATATATATAAAATAAACTTTATTAAATGCAATGGTTTCCCTGTCATTCAGAGCTCGAGATTACATTGAAAAATTCTGACCCTTTAGGATGCGATACAAAAGTTTAAATCCTTGTAACATGTGCCTTTATATTTAAATTTGAAATCTATATGTAATATGTATATACTATTAATCTCAAGTGGTTTTGCTTTGTCATAATGCTTACTTTTATTCTTAGCGTATTCTAATTACCACAAAAGTGGAAAACTTTTGAATTTTAAACTGTTTTGTGCTTTATACTTGAGAAATTTTTATTTATTATTTATTTTTTTTTAATTCAAGAGTTACAGTAAAATATATAGAAATTGCAATATTTTTTTTTATGGATTACATAAACATGTGTCATTATTTATAGGTTAGAACGTCTAAATGATTTTCCTTACATTAAAGCACATTAGTTTATAAGTGGTCATTATTCATAATTATTTAAAGAATGTTAAAAAAAATTAACAAAGCAAAACCATTACAGAATTATTTAATTAAAATACTTTAAAATACTGATTATTCTAATGTAAGTAAATGTGGTTACAAGTTACATGATTTACATAATATCTTTAGGAACAAAAAAAAAAAGAACTCTTGTAATAAAAATAAATTCCTTTAAAATTAAATTGATTTTAGTAATGATTCTTTCAGTAAATTTATTATCAAATAATAAATTGAAATAGTTAATACAGGCTACAGCACAAGAGGGAAAGGGATATAAAATGCTTTACACGCAGTACTAGTATAGTACGAATACAGTAACCGTACGATACTCTAAATTACAAAAACCTTAGTATACCATACAATCACCGTACCCGCACTACACCAGTATATCGTACTGGTACGACATACCAGTGTAGTACCCGTTGCTGTACAAAGGCAGATGGCGAGCACAGTACCAGTACGACTCATACGCCATACTTGCACTGTATATGCATCGTACCAGTACGCTAGTTAACTGCAAATTTGTTGCGAGAATAGAGAAAAAGAGAGAAAAATAAATAAGCAAATAAAACAAAAACCAAAATTAATCATTTAAACTTTTATTTTTGTAAATCATTAATAATGGTATTAATGATTTTGTAAAAATTAAAAGAGTGGATGTGTAATTTATCTTTACAGTGGTAAAAAAAATTAAAAAATTTTTTTTTTGTTTTTAGAAAATGCAAGAACATGTATTTATGATAAAACAAAATTGTTCCATAATTATTAAGGCCATATTAATCTTAATTAATTATAATTTCAATCGTTTTTATTCTTTAGTAGTATTTTTTTTATTAATTTAGAAGTAAAAGAGGGAATAGAAAAAGAAATACAATTCTGGATTTTAATATAAACACAACTGTGATTCAACAAAAGGATATAATAATCAATAATCAATTACAAAAACCTTTAATATTCAAATTTTAATATCGAAATAAATTAAAAACGGCTAGGATCATGGTATCTAACTAAGTTTTATTTTTGACTACAATCAATTATGTATTTATTTATTTTTACATATATTCGTCATAAATTAAGATAAACGATAGATACAAAAAAAAAATAATAAATTTGTTAATTCGGTTATTTATGATTATTATTATTGTTTAACTACTAGATAAGTAAAATATTTATTAGTTGATTATATTATTTTTATAATATGATTATTCAATCAATGATTAAAGAAATGATACAAGGCCGATTATCCACCCGAATTTAGATAATCAAATTTATTCTCATTTTACCCCTATATCATTAACATATAACAATCATATTTGTTCATTATATTATATTATTTATAACTGTAATATTAATTACTTTACAAATAAATTTTATTTACATTTATTTATTAATTATACTTAATAATATTTTATAAAGATACTGTTATTAATTATTCGTTTAATTTATTTACTGAATGATTATAATTTTACTAATTGTTTATTATAATTTCATTTAGGCATATTTTTTGTTTATACTAAAACTTCTAACCTAAGAATTTTACTAGAAATATATTTTTCTTTTATATATATATATATATATTTTTTTTTAATTAATTAATTTTTTTTTTTTTATTAATGTTCTAATTTATTATAATTTGATGATTTTAGAAACAAAAAAATGCGATCCGAGTTTAAATTTTAACTCTATTTTTATTTTATCACTTAATTTAAAAATCATATTTATTAACTATGATATATTTAATATATATTATTATATTATTTATAATCGTAATATTGATTATTTTACTTAAATAAATGTTATTTGTTTACATTTATTTATTAATTTCTCTTAATATTAACTTTGTTAATATTACTTCAATTCATATTCAATTATATTGCTAAATATATATATATACTTTATTTTTACTTAATAATTTATTAAATTTATAATTTTAATTTTATAAGTGATTCTAGAAATAATACAAAACCAGCCATCCACCCGAACTTAGATGGTTAGTTTTGCTATCATATCTTTTATATTTAAAAAAAATTTTTAATTATATTTATTGATTATCTTGTTTTATTGTTATTTGTACAATTAAGTTTTACTTTCATTTATTTTTATTTACTTGTCGATTACTATTAAAAAAAAATTATTTACAGTTTAACCGACATTCAAAATTTACTCGATACTACAACTTGATTGACTTAATTTTATTTATTGAAGTTGATGTTTTGATTTATTATGATTCTTAAATCCCTTGAAAGAATCACAAATATTTTAATTTTTATTGTAACTGTTTTTCTTTACATTAATAAAAGACATTTATTAAGTGTTAGTAAAAAAAAATAAAAATAAATTTTTAGTTTTATTATATTGAAATATTAATTTTCAAGAAAGAAAAAAAAATAATAAAAAAAATAATAAATTAACAAATTGTTATTTACTATTAGTTGTATTAGAATATTTCTTAAAAATTATGCGGAAAGATTCTAATTACAAGGACACAGTGTGACCCAGTGTACTCGCATATAAAGAGTAACACGTCTTTCTTTGTAACCTGATACGTGAAGAATGATGACAAAGACTTTCTTGCATTTAATAGAGAAAATAAGAAAACAATTATACAATTTAAATCACACCCCTTTTTTTAGGAACCAAAGAAATTTTAAATTAAAAATTGCAAAAATTTTAAATTGATATATATATATATATATACTAGGGGGGCTTCGCCCCCCTGCGCGCTTCGCGCGCCAACCCCCTATCTCTATTTTTCTATTAATTTTAATTTTTATAAATTTAAAGTAATTTTTTCTTAATATCAATGCATCTTAATAAATTGCATACAATACATGACAAAATACGCATAGATTTTGACGTAATGTAATAATCGTTATGGACCTTTTTTATATATATGTCAAAAATTAGATTAAACTTTGACACATATTTTGACCCATTTTAACCTATAGGTTAAAAAGGCGTCAAATTTTAAATAGATTTTGACGTATCATAGATACGTTTATTGTCCTTTATTGTCCCTTTTTAAGTTGTAGTTAAATAAAAGTCAAATTACACATAGATTATGACGTAACTAAATGAGGAAGTAAAAATAAAACGTCAAAATTAGGTCAAAATGATAGGTGTAAGAGCAAACACAATTTTAAAATTACCTTACATTGTTAGGTAAGATGCCAAACTTCACCTCATCATTAAGTCTGCGCGCGGAAATTGTTTGACAAATTTTGATGTGTAGGTCAAAACTGCCCTCAAAATTGACCTAAATTTTGAGGGTAGCGGAAATTGTTTGTCAAACTTTAACGTCTAGGTCAAAACTGCCCTCAAAATTGACCTTAATTTTAAGGGTAGCGGGAATTCTTTGTCAAATTTTGACGTCTGGGTCAAAACTGCCCTCAAAATTGACCTAAATTTTGAGGGTAGTGGAAATTGTTTGTCAATTTTTGATGGGTAGGTCAAAATTGCCCTTAAAATTGACCTAAATTTTGAGGGTAGCGGAAATTGTTTGTCTAGGTCAAAACTGCCCTCAAAATTGACCTAAATTTTGAGGGTAGCGGAAATTCTTTGTCAAATTTTGACGCCTAGGTCAAAACTGCCCTCAAAATTGACCTATATTAACGTAATGTGAGGCCATTATTTATCCTCTTTTTGACCTACAGGTAAAAAAATATGTCAAATTAGACATAGATTTTGACGTAATGTGAGGCCGTTATTTATCCTCTTTTTGACCTATAGGTCAAAAAATAGGTCAATTTTGACATAAGTTTTGACGGCCCCTTTGGGCTAGGGCGCCCTTACAGAATCTTGAAACAGCGGCGGCGGCGGCGATATCTTTTTGTAATATAGGTATATATATATATATATATATATATATATATATATATATATATATATATATATATATATATATATATATATATATATAATAATTAAAAATAATTAAATTTAACCTAATTTTGAGGTTATGTTTGTCCTCTGAAGTTGGCCGCTTATGACCTTGAAACCAAAAATGTTTGTCCTCTGAAGTTGGCCGCATATGACCTTGAAATCTAATTTTGAGGTTATGTTTGTCCTCTGAAGTTGGCCGCATATGACCTTGAAACCTAATTTTGAGGTTATGTTTGTCCTCTGAAGTTGGCCGCATATGACCTTGAAACCTAATTTTGAGGTTATGTTTGTCCTCTGAAGTTGGCCGCATATGACTTGATTTGTGGCCAACTTCAGAGTCTTGAAACAGCGGCGGCGGCGGCGTTGGCGGCGATATCTTTTTATAAGATAGACAGATATATATATATATATATATATATATATATAAAATTAGATATTTCTGAATTCTAAATTGACAGGTTTCTTTTCAATTGTTTTTTTTTAAGAATAAAATTGGAGTTGCGGTATTTTTTTTTTAAATTAATATTCTATCGTTTATATTGCCATTAGAAAACTATTTTTTTTTATGAATAATTAAATTATTCCTGGAGACAAATTGGAGAGCATTATAAAGTAATTGGTTTAAACCAATTAGTTTACAACTGGTATTTCATTCATTTGCATACAAAAAAAAATAAGATAAAATAAGGAAAAGCATATGAGAAAAAAAATATTTTCCCTTCTTTCCCGATTCTAATTCCATCTTTAAATTGGTGATTATTTTTCATCGCCACCGCGGAATATTCCTTGCAACTTGCATGGAATACGCATGATAAAAAAAATGGAAATAGAATCAAGAAAATACTTATTCTTTCATAATATATGATTCTAAATTTTGATTCTGTGTTAAAACAGAAAAGTCCAAAATACAAAAAAAAGAAATTCTCCCAAAAAAAATTAGAGGAAAATTGTTAGTTGGAAAATGAAAAGTTGCAGGGAAAGTTGTCTAAGAGATGACAGAGTTTAAAATTTCTATAGCTTTTTCATTTATAATTGGTTTGATTAAAATTGTTATATTAGATTTTATTTTGACGTCTAATCTTTCTGCAAGTTTCCTTATTTCTTGCAAATGAAATAATTTGTTAAGTATTTTATAATAGAATATTGGAGACTTGTCTTCCAGTGAGCGTATCACGGAGACTTGTCGTCACGGACTATCTACGACAAAATCAAATTAAACGTACAATTTTAATTTTAACTTATAACAAATCATTCATTTGAAAAAGAATGATTAAAGAAATTGCATAAGGAATATGAATTGACTATTCTTTTTGCGAGTTCTCTTTCCTGTTTGTTTAAAATTACTCGACATTGTCATTTTTAATAGCGACAAAAATTCTTCTTATTCTTTCACAAACAAACTATATTTTTGAGTACTTTGTAATAGAGTTTCGGAGACTTGTCTTCCAGTGAGCGAATCACGGAGACTTGTCGTCACGGACTATCTACAACAAAATTAAAATTAAAAATCAAACGTCTAGTTTGAATTTTTAACTTGCAAAAAAAAATATAAATATATTATACTTGAGAAAGAATAATTAGAGAACTTATTGAAAAATAAAAATTAAACAACACCTTATTCCTTTTATAGAGTGATATATTATTTTAGAATTATTTTGTGATAGAATTTCGGAGACTTGTCTTCCAGTGAGCGAATCACGGAGACTTGTCGTCACGGACTATCTATAACAAAATTAAAAATTAAAATTAAACGAGTTTAATCAGCTATTAACTGGGGTTCGAGTCCTCACAGATGCACAGTGCAGTCGTTCACGCAGCTTATTTTTTCAGATCAAAAATTAAATTCAAAAATATAATTATTTACCGACAACCATATCGGAATAATTATCTTAAGAATAACACCTGACTCTAAACCAAAGAGTTCAATTGACGTCTAATAGATGTCACTAATTGCTGATATAGTCGAAATCTTCCTTAATTAAAAATTCTTCATCAGCAAATAATTTCCTACATTAAAATTAAACGTTTAGTTTGAATTTTTTTAATTTTTGAGAAAAGAAAAAAAAATTATATTTCACTTAAAAAGAATAATTAGAGAATTTACTTAAAAATAAACCAAAAACTCTTATTCTCTCACAAAAAAGAATGTATTATTTAGGATTATTTTAAGAGTAGAATTTCAGAGACTTGTCTTCCAGTGAGCGAGTCACGGAGACTTGTCGTCACGGACTATCTACAATTAAGGTCCCAAAATTGAATTAAAATAATTTTTAATTATATTTCAACATACCCATTGTTAGAAAGAAAGAGGTGATATAGAGAAATTTGAAAATTTAAAAATAAGAAAGAAATTATTAAGTGAAAATTTCGAAAGGAAATAGAAATCCCTTATAAGAAAAATTCCTCCCTTAAATTCTGAGGGGTAGCAACGTCAGGAAAAATCCCACCGCTGCCACCATCAGTTTGTTACGAACCGATAAAAATATTTTAAATAATTTGAATAATTGTTTATTATAAAAATTATTTTTGGGCTTTTGAGCTGGCCCTATTTTTATAGTTCGGCGGAGGAGACCAAACTGCCAGAGCGTAAGCTCTGTTTATCTTATTGGGACACGTTATTCCTGGTTACTTTTAACATTCAGAATTTTAATTAGAGGAGGGGGGGGGGGGGTAAGGAAGATAAAGAAATTAATAGAGAGAAAGTTAAGAATAATAATTATAAATTTATTATAATAAAAAGGAAAATAATTCCATCCACCTCTCATACAATTTGGGGGGGGGATGAAATTTGATTAGTCCAGAACGATACAGTACTTACCGTTGCTGGATATTAAATCTACCGCCAGAACTTTCCGACGGGCGAAGACAATTCACCACACACTCACACGTGTACAACTTATTGTTTTTTTTTCTTAGTTTCCTAAACCACTAAAAATAGGGCGGACGCGGCTACACCGTAAAACCGGCCGGTCATTTGACAAGAAAGAAAATTTTAAATTTATTTAAATAAAATCTCCCCCTTCACTATTTTAGCTTTAGGTGGCCCCGCGGATTTCGAGTTAAGAATTTTATTTTCGTCCGGCCAAATTGCTTGTATAAACATACAACCAATTTGGATCCTGTATACCGGACGGGAACGTTACGGATAATATTATTTTTATTCCGACAGAGATTGAGTCTCTGTGCCGTGGGAAACCGTACTGAACAATTTAGATGTCTAATTAATGTGCTTTTATAGTTTTACTTCCTTAAGAAATATTGAAAGGTGGGGACAGGGCGTTGGACCTGTTGCCATGCCAAAATTGCTGAACTTGCATTTTATGGAATCGGTTCATTGCACTATGTTGAAATAAATTCCTTTTCTTGTATTCTTAGAAAAGAATATATTTTAATATTCTTTTAATTATTGAAACAATTTTTAATTTGTTTATTTAATTTTTCAAATTAATCTCTTAAAATAGGATTAATGTAAGTTGGAAATAATGGACATTTCAAAAATAGAAATTCCATTCTATCTTGTAGCCCTTTAAAGGTTGTTACAAATCCAACATTAATTTATTTGTAATGCATTGGAACCTTCCGCAAGTTTGCAATTTATGGCGGACAAGGTTTATAAGCTAGGTTGATACAGGGAAGCAAAAAAAAGGATAATTATAATTTATAAATAATTAAATAAAACCTAAACGTTCCCATCTATATAAATATCGGAAAGTTGTTAAATATATAAATATTTTAATTAAGACCGGGCCATCATTCACCCTATTTTCAAGATTTAGAAAATTAAAAGAATGCATTTAAAAGATGATTAAATTCGCCATTAGTGAGAGAGAGAAAGAACTACAGGACAGAAAGAGTACGCAATACTCTGTAAGAACAATATGTATGAGAGAGAACGTTTCAATGCTATACATAGTATTCCTTCTCTCTCGCACAAAGTCAAGGGGAGCGCGGGGAGCCTTCACTCAACGCGTTGAGTGAAGCCTCTCGTCCATTCTTCATATCCATATATATATATATATATATATATATATATATATATATTATATATTCTATTATTTAATTCTGATAGTTGATACCTTTCCCTTTACATTTTGTTTTAAACAATAATATATATATATATATATATATATATATATATATATGCATATGCATATGCATACACACATACACATTTGTTTTGTTTATAAAATCAAGAAAATAGCTAACTTTATAAAATAATGACATTTCATTAATTGATTTACCTGAAAGTCATGAAAATAAAATAGTTTAATTGCTGAAATTGTACTTTCAGACGTAAGAAAAGGCTTACGGTCTTTGAACCGAGTTCATTTTCTGCGCGATTTCGAAATGCTGATCATGCATCCTTAAGAAATGAATTCTAATAAAATATAAAATTTTGGAAAAATTTTTGTTACGGAAATGGCGTAACAACAATGAAGACAAGATTGACACCATTCTTTTATGTCTTTGTTCATGCAAGGCCAGACATATCTTTTTTGGATTAACCTATTAGTGAGCTTTCCACCAGGATGAGCAGCATTATGGAGAAGATGAAAAATTCGAGTTCGCATAGAACTAGGAATATAGGGACGAAGATTGTCACCTGACACATCACAAATCAATGAAATGTTATTCCAATCGAATCTTTTAAATTTAAGAGAACTATTATTGTTATTAGAAATTGATTTTAACTCTTCGTCGTCGATTTGAGCTTTCGAAAGCTCATTAAGATCGATTTCCGTGGGGAAACTAATCGTATCTGCGCGAGATAAAGAGTCAGCTACTACATTATTTTCACCTGGAAGGTATTCGATATTATTTGTGAATTGAGATAGAAAAGAAAGCTGCCTTTGTTGTCTGGGTGAAGCTTTTTCCGTACTTTTCTGCAAGGCATAAACCAAAGGCTTATGATCTGTGCAGACCTTAAATTCATGACCCTCCAGAAAATAACGGAAATATTTTACGGATTCATAAATGGCAGTCAACTCGCGATCATATGCGCTATATTTTGTTTGTGCCGTATTAAACTTTCTCGAAAAAAAAGCTAAAGGACGCCAGGATCCATCCAAATATTGCTCTAGGGCTGCTCCCATCCCCAAGTCCGAAGCATCTGTTACAAGACGTGTAGGAGCTTCAGGGGACGGAAAGGCAAAAAGAGTGGCCTGAGCAAGAGCTTCCTTTAGTGCAATGAAGGCATTTTCCGCGACTGGAGTCCAATTTACCTCACGCTTATCGTTTTTCCGAGTGTCGTGTAAGAAGGCGTTCAAGGGTCGCTAGATTTGCGCGGCATGAGGAATGTAACGACGATAGAAGTTTATTAAACCGATAAAACGTCTCAATTTATTAATAGTGTTCGGTTTTTCGAATTCCCTAACCGCTTTGACTTTTTCTGCTGTAGGGCGAGAACCGTTTTGATCAATGTGATGGCCTAAAAACTCGATTTCTGACTGTCCAAAAATACATTTGTCCAAATTGAGGCTCAAAGAGTATAATTTCAATCTAACAAAAACAATATCAAGATGACTCTCATGCTCCTTTATATCGCGGGATGCGATGAGAATATCATCCAGATAAACGAATATAAAATCCAAATCCCCTAAGGCCTTAAACATATATCTTTGGAAAGTTTGACCTGCATTCCTCAAGCCAAATGGCATGCGCAGGAACTCAAACAGTCCAAAGGGGGTAGTTACCGCCGTTTTAGGTACGTCATCGGGGAATACAGGAATTTGGTGATACGCCGCGTGTAAGTCTAGTTTAGAAAAAATTTTTTTACCACGAAGATTAATAGAAAAATCATGGAGAAAAGGTATTGGAAATCTATCCGGGATGGTAACCGTATTTAAAAGTCTGTAGTCACCATAAACTCTCCACTGTCCATCTGATTTCAGGACCATGTGGATAGGAGATGCGTGACAGCCACTAGAGGGTCGACATTTACCCGATTCGACCATGGATTTAAAGTGTGCTTTGGCCGCAACCAACTTGTCCGGAGGAAGCCTACGTGGACGCTGCGCGACCGGAGGACCGTTTGTCACCATGTGATGAAATATACCATGCGTGAAAGGTTCATCATTATCTCCCGGATTAATAATTTCAGGATATTTAGAAAGAATATGGTAAAAAGGAATTGACTCGTCAATGGCTCTAATACCTGTTATAGAAGCGATTTTAATTTTACCTTTACTTTTGCTTCCAGACGATAAATCCGTAAGTCGACGATTCTTGAGATCAACCGATAATCCGAAGTGGTTTAAAAAATCGGCACCGATAATGGGATAAGGCACTGAGGCTATGCAAAAATTCCATGGAAATTTACGGCCAAGGGACAAATCTATAGATAACGCGCGCTTACCAAATGTATTTATCTGCGAATTGTTTGCAGCATAAATGACATAATTGGAAGGGTTAATTTTGTCTTGGGAATTTGCAGGAATTATTGAAAGATCCGACCCGGTGTCTATCAAGAATGTCAATCCTGAAATACGATCGTTAATGTGTAAACGTTTTGAAGTAATTGTGTTATTTATTGTATTAACTACACGCGGCTCATTTAGTTTACCGAAGATGTTACTGGTTGCATAATGCAAGGTGGTACGCATTTATTAGCATTTCTTCCAAATTTGTTATGATAAAAACATAAATTGTTATTGTTATTTTCATTATTTCTCCGGCTGTTATTACCATTATTCCAATTCTTATTTCTGAAATTCGAATTATTTTTGTTATTAAAATTCCTGTTGTTTAATTTACTTCTATCTCTTTTTTTATCGAATCCTGAGCGTTGATTAGAACGGAATCTATTCTGTGCGGAAATTGCGTCGACTTTGGCGGTTAAGTCTTCGATTTTTTTTAATAATTCATCGTTAGAATTTTGTGAAACTACAGAAGTACACGAAGAATTCTGACCCGCTACTTCGACAAAACGATCGGCTAATTCCGCTAATTTTTTTAATTCGGTGACTTCACTTAACGCTAGTGCTGATCTACAGTTGCTTGGTAATTGATTAAGAAAAACTGTCTTTATTACCTCATCGCTACATTTATCCTGACTAAGGTTTCGAATGCGGCTAAGTATAAGAGAAGGCTTTCCTTCACCGGACAATTCGCCTTTTAATAACTGTCTGAGACGCGCTTCTGAAGAAACCGAAAAGGTAGAAATAAGCCGTTCCTTTATTTGCTGATATAAATTGGGAGGAGAATCCTCGAGGGTAATAATGTCGCTGATAGTCATGATAGTATCGAAATCCAACGCAGCCAGTTCTGCGCCGGCCTTGGTTTTTTCCGTTCGAACACCGGCATAATCAAATAGTAATTCTATTTCTGCGAACCAAACAATAGCAACTTAAGAATTTGTCTAAATCTATCCACTGTTCTAGGATTGTTTCCGGGAGGACCGCCAGCGACGTTAACTTCCTCCTCGGCACCATCATCTGTCATGTAATCTTCACTATTTGCATTTTCTGCCATTTTATTAAGTATTTAGTTGAGCAAGGCAACAGAAAAATTGAGAAATATAATTATACTAGTAAATTAATCAAATTTAAATTTTACTAAGATAAAACTAAATAAGATTGTTTTGATCAATATTTACCTCTTGACAGAATAATTATATTAAATGTAAATGACAAAAGCGCAAAATAAATTTTTATTATTTAGAAAGATGAAATTTAATTTTCTTAAATTGTGTGCAATCCGCATTTAGTGCGTCCAATGACAAGACGATAAAAAAAGTAAGTAAAATATTACTAATTTTATAATAAAAATACGAGGTGTAATTGCAGGGTGTTGCAGGTGTCTCCAATGCCCAGGTCAAATGACGATACAAAACCACAATACAAAAAGACAAGTTGTCAACAATTTAAAATCGATGGACGATAATGTAAAAAAAATAAAATAAATAGTCCCTAATAATTAACACACACAGGGTAATATTTTTTATTTTGTAAAAAAAAATAAAAAAAGAATTGAAAATAAAATTTTAAAAAAATTGAAAAAAAGGAAAAAAAAAATTTTTTTTTAAAAAAAAGGTAAAAAAAAATCAATAATACAATTATTACGAATGTGAATTAAATAAAAATTAAAATTGATTAAATTGTTTTTAGACGCGACGAATCGAAGTTGGTCGGGAACCACTGTTTCTATTACTTACAAATATATTTTCCCGACAATCTTTACGTCCTTGGAGTCTTTGGTGTGTTGATTTTGAATTGTCCTCGATTACTTCAATTATTTATAGACATCAGTTGGAGCATGACCGTGTCCACAGCGTTGACCTCTCATTCACCTTCTCTCTGATGATGCTTCCTCGAAGTCTCGAACACGGTGGCCATGAGAAAATTTACAAATTTAAGGAAGGGAAACTGTTATTACAGCAGGTAAAATGAAGCGAAACATACCTGTTAGCATGGGCTCAGAGTAGACTGCCCATGCGCTGTTTCCCAAAGCAAAAAAAAATATGTTGTCTCAGGAACAAAACTCGAAATGATGTCCTTTTTCCTTTTTTTAGATGGGAACTATTATTCGTCCGTATGAAGAAAATACTTTAAGAAGTGGTCTCAAGGAGAAGTAATCCTTGACAGGAAGAATCTTGTAATGTTGTGGAAAGCTTCCTGTTATCGTCCTAAGTTCTGGGACCAGCTGTAAAATTTTGTGAAGTGAATAAAATTTCTAAGATTTAAAAGAATAAATTTTCAGGAAAAGATTTTTTTTGGAGTAAGTGATGATATAAGGAAAGTGTTGTAAGTTGGTTTTTCAATCATGGAACAAGAATTAAGGTTGGAAAAATGTGCTGCTGCCGGCTCCATTATGGCGTCCGTTGAAAAGGCGTCATGTGCTTCCTATCGCACACGTGCTTGGAGAGAATTTTGCAGTTTTTCCACCGTAGAGTCCAGAAAATTTTGAAAATTTTTTCACCAACACTTTCTTGATTTTTTTTTAAAATGTTAATCATCACTTTAGTCACTTTTCCATACTGGATGCACGAGTTATGCACAGATTCAAATTTCGTGCATGTGCTAGTCGGGGTCACCACTATGGGATTTTGGCGTTAATATTTAAATGATATTTATATAGAAAGATAACCAGAAGGTTTCCCATAATATTTTGCGTAATATAAATAGTTTGAAATGACTAGACACAATTATATTATATATTTAATTAAGATTTATTCTTTCAAGTATAAATGGATTTTCACTCAGCGTGGTCCCGTACGCAACTGTACATATCTTAAACTCTAACCGTATATCTTTCTCTCTTTACGCATGAGAGAAAAGAATCGTCGCGCGCTGGACGCTCTGTCCTTTTCCGTGCAAGAGAGAACATCTTGTATATCGAGAGAGAATATTACAGAATTCAAATTTACCACACTGCGATCCCCACACGTAGCCAAATCGTGTCCCCCCCTAGCGGCTAAACTATTTGACCTAAAGAGCTCAAATTTGGCCCAGATATGTATTTTCACTCGTAGATTACAGGAAAAATATAGCGAATGTGATTGGACGTGATGGGCATAGCGTTGTCAAGGAAATAACAAGATTTTTGGCCAAAAATGCATAAAAAGTGACCATTCCCCCCCCTTAACTTCTAAACTATTCGACATGGAGAGCTGAAATTTTGCATACTGGTGTATTTTTACTCGAATATTACAGAAAAAATATAGAGAACTTGATATGTAATGATAGCCATAGCGTTGTCAAGGAAAAACTAAAAAATTAAAAAAAAAATTTGTTTTCCCTAACTTTTACATTATTTGACCTAATGAGCTGGAAATTGGTATCCTGGTGTATTATTACAGTCTGACGACAAAAAATGTATTTAAGAAACTTTTTAAAAAAAAAAATTTTTTTAAATTTTTTTTTAAAAAGAAAAATTTTTTAAAATTTTTTTTAGTTTAAACACGTGGCATTAAATATTTTAAGGAAGAGTGAAATTTTAAGAGAATAAATGAGAGATTGTTTTCTGACTTTAATTTCTTAACTAAAAATAAAAAAAAATTGGACAAGTGCGAGTTGTACTCGCACTGCAATGGCGGGTTCCGTACACAAATATTAAAACAATACTTGCAACATTTATCGGTAATTGGTAGAATTAAAATAAACAATTAAAAAAATATATTAAAATCATTTGATAAAAAAGAAGAACTAAAAAAATTAAAGTATTGTATATACCTAATATTGTAAAAAATAATAAGCAGAGGAACTATAATTTTGAAAATTTTGTTCCTCTGCTTATTATTGTTTACAATATTAGATATACAATGCTTTAATTTTTTTTAGTTATTTCTAAAAATAACTAAAAAAATATATTAAAATATATTTAATTATATTAAATATATTATAATAATATATTTAATATAATTAAATATAATTAATATTAATATTAAATATTAAATATTAATATTAAATATAATTATAATTAATATTAAAATATATTTAATTATATTAAATATATTATAATAATATATTTAATATAATTAAATATATTTTAATATATTTTTTTAGTTATTTTTAGAAATAACTAAAAAAAATTAAAGCATTGTATATCTAATATTGTAAACAATAATAAGCAGAGGAACAAAATTTTCAAAATTATAGTTCCTCTGCTTATTATTGTTTACAATATTAGTTATATACAATACTTTAATTTTTTTAGTTCTCCTTTTTTATCAAATGATTTTAATATATTTTTTAAATTGTTTATTTTAATTCTACCAATTACCGATAAATGTTGCAAGTATTGTTTTAATATTTGTGTACGGAACCCGCCATTGCAGTGCGAGTACAACTCGCACTTGTCCAATTTTTTTAATTTCTATTCTTTTTTGTTTTAATTTCATAATTAAATTCTTTTTACCGTCAGTAATGATTACAAGAATTATATTTCATTCTCCTTAGATTAATTTTCAAATCTCATTGTTTTGTTAGCATATTAAATTTTTTTAAATTTATTTCTTTGCTTAACATTTTTTCATTTTGCAGAAAATTTCTACATTTGTGGATTCTAGACGGATCATCCACATTCTTGTCATCCCGGCGAATCGTCCATTTTTTTCTTTTGACGACCATAACATGCGGTTCGAAGGATAAATAAATTGTAGTATAATCTGATGATTGATTTCTAATGAGGCATTTCATAGAATTTGTGAGTTTAATTTGATAAATTAATTTCTTTACTTATATTTAAATATTTTTGAATTTTTACATTACTTTTTTCGAATATAAAATATAATTTATATTTCTGATAAAATAAAATTAATATTTATTTTATTTATTTGGTTTATACACCCGTCTTAAGCTTATCTAGCTATACAAGTGTATTTACATTTCTCTTACAATATTTCTTATAAATATATTTCTTAATACTAAGTTTGCGCCTACAGAACGTCTTGAAATTAGGAGTACTCGCATTTGCCTGGACCACCCGTCTAATGGGTTTTCTCGCCAGTGGAGAGGGAAACTGTAGAAAACCTCTCCTGAGTACAACCGGTTTATCGACAGTCGAGTTCTAATGGTGTGTACCGGACAATAATCGACGGTGCA
Organism: Leptopilina heterotoma; assembly: GCF_015476425.1. NCBI lineage: Eukaryota > Metazoa > Arthropoda > Insecta > Hymenoptera > Figitidae > Leptopilina > Leptopilina heterotoma. The sequence goes on from NW_025111075.1 coordinate 92,407, forward strand.
CATCATTATACCTCGACGTCAAACCTCCCGCTCAGATTGTATCACGTGCCGGAAATATACCAAGCCAAGTGGGCGCGAACCATGGATACTTATACCCTTGGTCCTTAAACGACCGCCAACGCCAGGCATCTATCCGACTGAGCTAATCTGTCGGTTAAATGAAATTAATAACAATTTATTCATGAGGGAAAATAACTTTTTAAATCAGTTAGAATATTGTAATTTTCATAGTTATCATTTTAATGTTTTATTTCAAAATTTTATAAAATTATGCGAATTTATTTTGAATTTATTTTTAAAATTTAAGGGAGAAGTTTACCCATATTTTTTATAGTAATTTTTTAAGAGGAATTCAATGGTCAGAAAATATTTTGACCCTTTATCCATTTATATAAAAATAATTATAATTTGTAAAATTTGTTGTATGAATTTTTTAAGTTGGTGATTTACTGAATTATTTTAATTAAATTGCACACTAGTTAGAATTTAAATTTTCTATCAAAATTTTATTTAGTGGTTTTATTACGATCTACAAGTTTTGAACGTTCAAATGAACGAAACCCTTTTTATTAGAAATGTTTTTATAATTTATTGTTTGCAATAAAAATTAAAAACTTAAATTTTACACTTAGAAACTTTATAATTAATTTATTTTATATCGACAAAAAATTATTGTAATAAATATTTAAATTAAAGAAGAAAATAAATTATGTTCATTTGAACGTTCAGAACTTTAGGATCATGTTTTATTGAAGATTAATATAATTTAAAATAGTCTAAAGTCAATTTCTCTTTGACAAATAGTTGTTTGTTTTTTAATAATGAAACATTGCAATTTTTCAGTTAGAGTTTTTGTTACATGTGTTTGTGAATTTTCTTATAAACTAATTCTATGATTTACTTTTTAGATCTGTTCCTTGGTGACTACTACACGGAGAGAAGGGCGTAGTAGATTCTACTGACATGGCAGTTAAATCTACTAAACAGAATCGTTACGTTTGGACTGACGGTACAGACAGTGCCATCTACTGCACTGTTTAGTAAGATAGTAAGATACACTGAGCAAACAGTATATTCTACTAAACAGAGAGGTGTCGTAGTGTATTATACTAAACATACAGTTGGCGCCACTAACCGGTGCACTAAATGATTTACTAAACGCGTTCTGTCACATTTACTGCAACTCTTCTCTCCGTGTATTTATTTGCGAAAATGTCTTGAAGAATTATCTTTCGCCTGTGATTTGTCACTTACGTTGAAGAGGACCCTTGAGAAAAATTGAATTTGTAAGTTTTTATTGATTTCATCTTAGAAAAATGCTAATTTTGCTATTAATAATTAAGGGACGCATGACGATTCCCGACAAAAATCCTGCATAATATTCAATGCACCTTATTTTATTTGTTAAAACTTCTTTTTCTTGGAGTTTTCTTTTATAAAAATTATAATCTACACTGTTAGAAATTTTTGTTGGAATTTTCAGAAAAAAGCAACTGAAGTTTTCTGCAGTTAAGTTTTACGTAAAATTTTGAAACGTTTTATAATTTTCAGAACCATGTGACTGCATAAATTTTTAATCACAAGTCACTGAAAATTTTGTTACAGTTTCGTAATTTTACGAAACAAGTAACTGCAGAAGACTTCAGTTGCTTATTTTGGAAATTTTGTTACAGTTTCGTACATTTCTGGAACACGTAACTGCAGAAAACTTCAGTTGCTTAATTTGGAAATTATGTTACAATTTCTTAAATTTCTGGAACATGCAATAGAATAATACTTCCGTTACATAGCTTAAAAAATGTTACAGATTCTAAAAATGCAATTATTTCTTGGAAATTTTATTAAAAGTCTTTAAAAGAATTCAATTTTAAAAAAAATTTCACGCAATAAAAAAATTTATGACCTACAGTTTAATTTTTATTTTAATAGAGAGTTATTTTCATATATAAAAAGAAAAATATTCTGTCGGACAAAAATTTTCGGTTTTTTGGCACCTCGGACACGCCAAACATGTCTAATTTATAAAAATATTTTATTTACAACCTACAAGTTGATTTTTACAGAATCGTTCAATAATATTATTTCAAATAAAGGAGTAACCTTGTCGGACAATTTAAGGGGGGAAGATTTGTTGTCGGACACTTTAAAGTCGAAGGTTTCGTGTAGCCCTTATATTTATTAACTTTTTTCCGACAAAAGAGGAATATATACAAGAGAATAAGCTTTTATAAAATATATAATTGTCGGACAAAAATGTTAGGGCAAATCAATAATCGGACAAAAAATTTATTTTTTGGGCAATTTCCGTTGGCAAAGAATAAAGATTTGTTCAGTTTTTTCTATTATGTACATCCATTTACAAAAATACCAGAAAATGTAAATTCGTTGTTAATATTTCTATTCCCTACTGAACATTCCTTTCAGGAATTCTTAAAGATCACCCTTATAGGATCTTTTAAAGGATGATATACTGAATTCTACAAAAACATTCTGTCCTACTATGAGAAATGAAACAAGTTACCTTACAGTTTACTAATATGGGAACATGTATAAAATCCTACGTAGGATCCTGCAACCATACAAATTTATTAAAGTGCGCCTGCACAGTACATTTTTATGTACTGAATTTAGGGGTGCAATATTGTTACCTTCGTAATATCTATTAATAGGGAGGGGGAAACTTTAATCATATTTATAAGGAATAGATTAAATAAGTTCAATAATTTCTAATTAAGTGAACTATTTTTATCGATTGACTTTTTTCAGGAATGGAAAACTGGTTTTCCTCATAGGATTTGGAAGAAATTTAAGAAAAAGAGGCAAAAGAAAGATCTTAAAATTTTTAATTTAGTATAAAACTTAGACCTGATAAAATATTAAATTTTTAATATATTAATATATTAAAAATATTAAAGGAAATTAATTTTAGTAAAAAATATATTTTTACATAATAAATTTAAATTATAGAAGGAGGTAAGTGAATTATTCATAGTTAAAAAAATTTTAATTAAAATAAATAGGGGGTATTTATATAAAGGGGAAAATTGAATATTTTATAAATGTAGAGATAGTAACTAAATAATAAGATGTTTAATTTAACTTATATGTTAAGTTAAATATTTTTATAAAAAATTAAGATTAAAATTATATAAATAAAAATGTTTTAGTAAATAAATAAAATTATATAGTAAATTACATCTTGGTGAACAATAATGAAATATTCAATATATTAAGGGATTTAAAATATTATAATTATAAATTTTTATAATGAAATTATAATGTTTTTCTTAAACTATATTTTAATTAATTAGAAATTTAATTTTATATATGGTATAAATCAGATACTTATTTACTTAATTATTTCCTTTCAGATGAAAGGAAAATTCGAAACCATTTTCATAATTTTATATCTATATGAATCAGTATTCTAATGGAAAGAAAATAACTTTTGGTTAAGAAAAGTGAAATAGCATTAAAATTTTCACCCGAAACACATAGTCGCATTCATTTTTCCGAATTCATACAGGCTAGTGTAATTAATAGGTAGAAATTTTAAAAAGTTATGTTTTTGTGCTTGTTACCCTTGTTTTTCATGAAAGTCCCAACATTATTGTCCGACAAATGCTTGAATACGTTATTAAGATGCACATAAACAATAAAATATATAAAATATTTATAAGGGCTACACGAAACCCTCGACTTTAAAGTGTCCGACAACAAATCTTCCCCCCTTAAATTGTCCGACAAGGTTACTCCTTTATTTGAAATAATATTATTGAACGATTCTGTAAAAATCAACTTGTAGGTTGTAAATAAAATATTTTTATAAATTAGACATGTTTGGCGTGTCCGAGAACTGACTTTTCCTTAAGGAACACGTATATTTATGTCAGTGTTCCCACTACTGATTTTCTTAAGGGAGGAAAATTTAGGGAAGGAAAAGTTATAGAAAGGGAAAAAGAGGTTGAGTATTTTTAGGATTGGTTTAAGAAAAAGAAAATGGAGAGAAAATGCATTAAGAAATTGGGCCTGATAGGCGAATTTTTGGTCCGTCCCATTTTTATCAGTTTTAAGCGTAGGAGGATCTTTGAAAAGGGGCTGAGTCTTATCTTTCCTCAACTTCATCTCCCCTCCAACTCCAATTTCTAAAATTTACAGAAATAGCACTTTTCCTTAATTTTAATATATTTCTAAATTTTAAATATTCAACATAATATTATACGGTTGTTTATAATAATTAATTTAAACAACTGCAATTATTATTATTAACAATTATGAAATTATTAATTATTTAGTTAATACAAACCATTCGATGAAATTTACGTTATTTAATAATTGTCTAATCAATTTGTTAATTAATACAATATTTAAATATTGATTTATTTGAAAAATATTTTTTTTAAGAAAAAGTCAAAAAAAAATTTTTCTGAGAATTTTTTAAAGTCTATCAATCCATTTCGAGATATTTTTATGATAAATATACCTGGTAAATTTTAGCCAAATTCGTTAAAACCTCTTCGAGTTATCGTGTTTACAAAAATCGGGATCCACACACAAACACACACACACATACATACATACATAACCTAAAGAAGAATAAACTTTAAGGAAGTTCTATCGTAAATCGAATAAATGAACAGATTTTGATAAAACTTGGTGTACTACTAGATAAAGCTTCTAAAATTATGTAGTTAAATTTATGAGACCTGTAGGTTCTTGGGAAAAAAGTTATAATCGATTTATTTTTTCACTGTTTAACATTGATTCTTATGGAAATTCATTACTTTGTCACATATATTTTCATACACTGTAAAAAAGTACATTGCTTTATAACACACGTCGTGTAATTTTACTCAGCAAAACTACAACGTCTGATGTGATAAATTTACGTTGCTACACGTAGTGATATAACCTACAAGTGCAATTCTACACAACTTTGTGTAACTTTATGACGTCCTGTAATGTTATTTAACTCAGATCTTGTAATTTTACCAAGTGGGACATTGGAAATAATTTGCTTCACGTCCGACGTAGTAAATTTACATTTTCATGTAAATGTATTGTAAGATTGCAATAATACATCGTTTGTGTTTTTTTTTATTTTACAATTTTTTTTTTTTTTTATTTTTTTTTTATTGTAAATTCACATTTCACATAACAAACGCGCAGCACAGCATATATTGCAACTGTTCACAAGTTTACAATAAAGTGTGGTGATTATTTTTGTTCAAACAGCAAGGTAAGCCAATTTTAATTCTTTTTGCCAATAATGTAAACCTATGCAGTGAAATATATATTAGGCAATGTTTCCTATGTTATATACAAATTAGAAATAACTTTAGAATAATAGAAAATAATGCATAATGAATTCGATAACATTAGAAATCAACATATGTGACCTGGACAGTGAAAAGGGACCTTACGTGCGAAAACAAGTTTTCGAGAAAACAGCAGTTAAAGTTTAACTTAGAAAAACCCTTGTAACTTTTTTAAATATTAATATTTTTTAATCAAGTTAGGCTTATTTTCTTCACCGTGAATCACAGTATCAAAATAAAAAACATACAAGTAATGAAATTTTTTTTTTAATAATTGTTTATATAAATTAATAACAAACTCCCCAAACATAGAAAAAATAATCTAAGTTTTCTAACTAGCAACAATAAGTATAAATAAGTGACACATGTTTGTATGGGTTTTCGAGGCCGCTGATTACGAATATGATGTTAAATTGACAATTTTACAGTTGACAGCTGTCAACTTCTCTAAAAAGTGATCGTTTTTTGTAAAAAAGACAGTAATAAGGTTTTTGAGGTCGCTGATTACGAATATGATATCAAATTTGAATTTTAACTGTTGACAGTTGTCAAAGAAACTGTCAACTTTTCTAAATAATAAAAAATTATCGTCTTCGTTATTTTAATTTGTAGGGGAGAGGGCCCTAAGGTGGTCACCCATCTTTTGAACGACTGTAGATTTTAAATGGAATTATATATAAAGGTCAATAATACGGCGTTTGAAACTTTATCTTATTACCTAACTTCCTATCATAAAGTTTTTTTTATTTCATTAATAAAAAAAAAGTTATGGCACTTTTTAAAAAAAGTTGAAAATTCGACTTTTAAAAAAGTGGCCCCAAGGTGGTCACCATAAAAAAATTCACTAAAAAAGTTTTAAAGAATGTAAAAAACGTATTACTAAGTTGTTTATTTAATATTAATTGTTTTTCAGGATCACAGAAACATATTACATATTTTTTTTTGCACTTTGTCCTTTCGTCAAAAATGATACTTTTTGTGTATGTATTAGATAGGTAAAATTTTGAAAATAATTCTATTTCATTATTATTTATCATAAAACTTAAAAATTGATAAAATTCACATTCACAGTGATAAATGTTGATAAATATGGCGTATAAACACATTTTCATAAAAAATCAAAAGTGACCACCTTGTGGCCAAAAAAGTGTCCACCTTAGGGCCAAGACACAATTTTTTAAACGTTAATGAAAAAATTGTTTAAAGCACAATATTAATTATATTCATTTGGAATATTATTGTACGATATATAAAGATAATTATAACGATTTTTACTAATTTAAAATAGTTAATTTCGATGATTTTAACACCCTGAGAAAAAAATTTCTCGATCATTTAAAAACAGAAATTTTACGACGTTCACGTTACAAAGAGACTCATACGACTATTTACCTCAAAACTTTACTAAAATCTTTGTCTTCTCAAATAATAACAATAACAAAAAACATTTGAAGATACTAACTAATATACAAAAATTTTCTTAGGGTGACCACCTTAGGGCCCTGACCACCTTGGGGCCCTCTCCCCTATAATAACAGAAAATCAGTTTTTTCGTATTTTTACTCTTGTTTCTTCTGACTTTAAGTTTTTTTTTTTAAACTTCTAATCAACTTATGATTTTTTGGTTTTCACCATCTTAAAGAGCGTTTCAAACCCTATCCGAATCAATAAAAAAGTAAAAAATGATTTTTTGACACGTAAGGTCCCTTTTCATAGACCAATTCACATATATCATTTCACTGTATATTAATAACTGTAACATGAAAGTTTTGAAAATTAAAAAGTAATATTAGATATATTTAATAATAATTTAAACGAAAAAGAAATATAAATAAATTTGTAATGAAAAAGACATATATTTGTTTCAGTGTTCAATATTTGAAACGCGACACACGCTGGAGCTGCTATATGTATATATATTTTATTTTGTGTAATAAATAATATGTTTAAAAAAACTTTTATAAAATGAAAAATATGTTTAATTTAATTCAGTTTGAAATTTTCCTGTGTTTTTTCAGTGATAGAAATTAAATTCTATAAATTTTGAGAAAAATACGCGAACCGCTTACATAACCTTATTTATAGTAATACAACCCAATTTTTTGATATATTTACACACGGCATGTTTCATAACGCAAAAATTGTAATTTTACTTTGAGGTTGTGCAATAACACGCGGATTGTTTAGTTACATTTAGGTCGTGTTTTACTACTAGCAGCTTGTAAGCTTACTACATTGGACGTGAAGCAAATAATTTCCAACGTCCGACGTTGTAAATTAACAACGGAATTTTTTAGAGTGTACTACAAATTATTAAATGAAGAGATATTGATCAAAGTTTGTATAGTTAAGGACAGATATGCAATGAATCGAAATTGTACTTAAAAAAGAACAATAGGTACCTGTGAGAGTTTTAATTAATTAATTTATACAATTTTTTTTTATTTTTTGTGAAACAGAGAGTAGGGATTGCAACGTCTGGCAACACAGCATTCCGCGTGTCAAAGTTTTAAGGTTAGAGTATACCTATATATATATACTCAAGCGCGCGTGATTTTAAAATTTGAATTTGGGAAAAAAGTAAAATATTTAAATCAAAAACAAATTCTATTAGTTAATAAAATATTTATTATTATTATGAAAAATATCACAAAAACATATAATACTTGAAGTAATTGAAGTATATAAATAAGATAAATTATGGAAAGTAATATACAATTTAAAGCAATTTAGTACAGTATATTATAATTAAATTAATAATATATTATAGTGATATTATAATTTAATAATCATATATAATAACTTTATAATAATAATATGATTAATTAAATATTCAATTTTCTCACAAGTTGTCTTGTTTATATACATAAATAAAAGTATGTATATATTTATTTATAAATATATTATAAAAACCTATAATAATTGAAATAATGCAACAAAAAATTTTATATTAACTGTAATTGTAATATTTTTTGACACTCGAAAACAATTTTTTAAACGATTCAAATTTAACATTAAAAAATAGACATCAAATCCTTTGGTTTTGTCTTAATAATATAAACTAAACAAGTCAATTTTTATTAACTTTGACCTTCTCGATAAAATCATGAATCTTGGAAATAACTTTACGACGCTTTGAAAATCGAAAACAATTTTTCGAACGATTCAAATTTAACGTTAATAAAAAAACATCTAAAACCTTCGGTTTATTTCCTTAAAATGAACTGAACAAGTCAATTTTTATTAACTTTGTCCTGCTCGAAAAAATCGTGTATCTTGGAAATAACTGTACGACATTTTGACACTCGAACATTGTCATTTTCGTCTTTACCTAAGAGATTCATAAGACCTGCAAATTTATTTTCTTTAAACGCGTTTTTAATCACGTCATATGAAATATTGGAAGCGACTATTTTTTTCTGATAGCATACGAAGTACATTGATTCAATGCACTCAATTTTTTCATATCACTAGATAATTTCTCAGCAGAAACGTCTTTTTTTCAATCTCATTCCAGTTCAAGGTCGACTCTACAATTTTTTCATTTGAAATCTTCAATTTAACTAACACCTGTTCCAACATTACGACATCAGCAATAGCATTATGTGCTCCTTCAGTATTAATTTGCAGATCATTGGATATTGTTTCTAATTTATTCTGACCTTTTCCTTTTCTGCCACTGCATTTTGCAATTATAGGAAGAGTGTCAGAAAATCCCTCAACAACCGATTTAAAATGCTGTGTCATGTTAACAGTTTTAACAGCTTTCATAAGCCTTGGATAGTCAAACTTGCAATTATGTGCAGCTAAGATGCACTTTCTTTCCAGAGAAAAAAGAAATTGGTAAAAAGCTTGCATTGCTTCCGACAAGGACATTGTGACAACCATATCATTGTGCAAGTATAAATTCCCTTCAATAAATCGCAGACCGTTTACGGCACTTGCATCTTCTTTAATTTTTTGAGTTGGCTGAATATAAATTGAAAATTCAAAATTCTCGTTTATTTTTTTTAAAAATAGGCGACGACTTTTAGATTTTTGAGTCAATGATCTGAAATATCTATTTTTATGGTACAAATCATATTTTTCTGAGTATTTTGCTGTGTGAATTCCAGGAGATAAATTTAATTGGTTACATAATTTACCCACGTACTTTTCTCCTTCATTTTTTTTATTTACAGCACATACAACTCGTATGTCGCCCGAAGAAGTCATCCCATACATCCTAGATTTCGGCGCCTTACTAACGATCATTGCATTTAAACTTTCATTAGCATTGCTTGACTCACCTGCTGAAAATCGACTTGCATTTTCTGCTAATTTTGCAAATAACGATTTCAAACCTTCTTTCAAACTTGTATTCTGGAAACCGTCTCCAATGATCGAATGTCGGTAATTTTCAGGATCCTTCGAGAAATTGCACCAAAGTCCACAATTTTTATGATCATTAAAACAATGATCAGTTATATTATTAATTCCATCTGCCATTTTCTCGCTATCTCCTTTGTTTTGGGACACGCAATAGTTGAAGCACTTTTGTAAATATTTTATTGCGTTAGCTGTTGATTCCTTGTGATCTTTTTTAATTTTATACAATTCATTCACTACGCCTTTGCTCGTATGGTTTTTGTCCGCTTGTTTAACAATTTCATGATTACTGGTACTTCGTACAGCACTTATGGAGCTGCTATCATTATCGGCAATCATAATGCCGACTTGAACATGAGATTCATCCAAAATACTGTTGTTGTTTATCAATTGAACAGCGGCTTTTGGCTCCATAGCCTTTGCGCTTCCCTCAAAATTCAGCCTGCAATCGTGATCGTCTGGCGAATGACCAAGATCACACATTTTGCACTTTCTGTTCAGAGTGATATAAGACAATACTTTTTTGGAGAAAAAACCTATGAGAGCGCCAGTACCGGAAAGACTGTCATAACTTCTTCCCGTGCCTCTTGTAAACCAACCCTGATCGAAGGACGCGGCTATTCGTACTGTGTTTTCTGACGCAACTCTGATTTTATCTTGAATAATTCGAAACGCATCCGGAAAAATGAAATCCTTATTTAAGTGGACAGGTCTTTTAAAGCATAAAACACAATAACTGATCAATTTTTATTTATTACAAGATCAAAAGCAACATTTACAATAATTTACATAGATAAATACGATTATATAAATACATTCAAAATATGTATCTTATTGTTCATCGATGGAGGAGTGTAAAGTTAATCAATAAATCTGAGAATAAATTTTAAATCAATTATTGACTATAATATGAAATTTTTCAAAACTTAAGTATTATTTAATACGAAATATTTAAAAATTATCGAAATTACAATGTACAATTAATTTATAAAAATCAGCCTCAATATTTAATCAGACGTTGCAAAATAAAAAAACCTTTTGTAAATTATAAATATACTGTATAATAACAGAGTAAAATAAAAGTAAAAATAAAAAATAACTGAGTTTGTAAAAATCAAATTAAAAGACACAAATGAAAATACATTACATTAAACTCTGAGTCGTTTTTTCTGTAACTTTAAGATTTTGTTTAGAATAAAAAAATACAAAATTCTAAAGTTACAAAAAAAACGATCGACAACGAAATCGTATACGTATTTTCTAAAAAGGGACTTTTTAATAAATCATTGCGTATTATAAAAATCTAAAATAAAAAATAATATAAAAAATTTCTTAAATTATAAATATTGTGAAAGATGCATAATTTTCTCTTATAAACTGTCACTTATGCCCAATGATTATTTTTCATTTAATCATCTATATCATTATTACTTACAACATAGGCATTAATCGATCGGAATTATCTATTGTTTTTTGTCGCTCTTCAATAGTCGCATTTTTACAACTTTTTTGTGCCATTTCCTCAACAACTCTTCCGACTTCCTTTTCATGAGTTTTGAACGTATTCCAGTTCAAAGGTGGAATATTCAGTGATGTTAAAAGTCAATTCAAATGAGTATTGCCCATACCATTATTAAGAGTACCTGTGAAAAAGCAATTATTAATGAAAATAACTCTTGTCGTTAAAGTAATTTTTTAGTTATTCACAATAAGAAGATACAATATAAAACATAATTTGAAAATTGTACACAAAATTATGAAAAGAACATGTAATTGAATTTTACATAATTTATCTATTTTTATAGAAATCACTAATATACTTACCAATTACAGCTTTTGTATTTGTGTCGAAATGATTTTTCTGATTAACCACTTTGTGCTGCTTATCAGTGGAAACACAATTAAGTACTTCGCATAAACGACACTTAATATAAAAGGTAGAAGCTAATCCACTTCGTTTTTCGTCGTTGATGTCTAATAGAGACAAAACAGCGTTGCACTTTTCGCAAATCATTTGCTCCCCAAGAGTTTTTATGTGAACTATTCGCCGACCTTCAACTTCGAAAATTTTGGAAATATTTCCCTTTTCTTTAAGGTTAGAAACCACCTTTTCGTTGCGTTTAGTAACAGGCATACTTTGTAGTTTCTTTCCTTCTTCTTTTAGACGACATTTATTACGAAAAACTTTTTCCCTGACTCTTTTACCATTAAAAAAAAACTTGTTACTCCTTTCTCCTGTAAAATTTTCAGTTTTTCCCATTTTTCAAATAAATTACACGAAAATACAAAACAACAGCTAATGACAGCTAATGACAATGTACACAATGTAACTTGCAGTGTTGCCAGATTTCCTAATTTACCACGTGAATCAAATCAGAGAAAAATGGTTATTGTTTTGACTAGTTTAGTCATACGATAGAACTTCCTTAATAAACAATATGGTTGTTCAAATCAAATACTTCTTAAAAGTATTGAAATGAAACAATGTAACACTAAAAAAAGTTTAATGTTTAAGATTTTTTCAATAAGTGTACTGTTGAATATTAATTTTTCATCAACATTAATCAATTTAATGAACATAATAAATTTTTTAAAATAAAAATGATCTTAATTTTAGTACTTACCTTCCACACGGAAGATTTAAATTTCCCACGCGTTTAGTTAGGCATGTTACGTGCGGAGTTACGTTATTTACGCGCAGGCGTAAGATCCGCGATTTCATTCGATGTTAAATCTTGGTTTAATCCTTTGAAAAGGAAGGCGGAAATATTTAAATAAAACAAGCTGATTTCCGTTAAAACGGAGGGAAAAACCTCACGAATAAGAAGGATCAATTAATAATCTATATTAATAAAATCAGACTTCTGTCTGTACAATGCTCCAAGCTTGAAAATTTTTATATATTTTTTTGTTTTGAGACATGAGAATTCGAAAAATGTAAAAAAAAATTTCTGTCTGTCTGTCTGTCTGTATGCAAAACTTTGTTCGCGCATCACTTCAAAACGGTTTAACCGATTAAAGTGAAACTTGGCAGTCTATTAGGTATTAACGTAACTTAAAATCATAGCCTTATCCGATTAAAAAATATTAACTTGAACGAAAGTTACGACATTTTTTCAAAAAATTCGAAAAATCAAAAAAATGAAAAATTTTTATTTTTTATAAAATGGATGCAAAACTATCCTTAGCTAACTTTTTTAGATAAATACAACCCATTTCTATACTAAAATTTCAAAAAAAGACGTATTTTGAAATTTTTTCGTTTTTTCTGATCAAATTTTTTCTACAAAAATGATGATTCTTGATTTTTAAACAAGCTTTTTATGGAAAGTTATTAAACTTTTTTTATTTAAAGACCAGTATTTAAAGCAAGAAACTTGCCTCATTGGACCAAAAAAATTGTTTCAATATTCAGTTTTTAAAATCAAGAAAGTTATGCAGAAGTTAACAAAAAAATGTTCATATGAATTAAATGTATCACTGCTACTCAAAGGGTTAAATATTAATTAATTCTTGCATTAAGTTGGTATTGATATTTTCTAATTAATTAATTAATTTGTTTTCTTGGTAATTTTAATTTCAATTTTATCATAAAAATAGAAAAAATAGGAATTTTAAATCTAAAATTTAAAAGTTTAAATATTTTTACCCATAAAAATTGAAAATATTAATATCTAATTTTTTTGATTTTACCTACTTATTACTTTTAAATAAGATGTTTTTTGTTTTTACAAATTATGATCCAAGATAATTTAGTAATACTGAAATGAAAATGTTTTATATCTTTTATCAAATTTAATTAACAAGAATTTTTTTAGTTTTACTAAGCTCCTGGAAAATAATCCCGAGTAGAAATTTTGACAGGGGCCTGGCCGGGTCCAGACCTGGGTGAAACAAGGAACCCGGCCGGCGCCATGGCGCAAAGCCTGATTTGACGAGCTGCCAGGTCGGGTCCTGGTTTCATGCGGGGTCAGGGCCCTCACTGCAAAAACAAGTGTCTCATTTTGAGACGTTTTGTCCCATATTTGAAACACATAAGATATCTTAGTCCACATATTTGAAACAGATATGTGTCTCATTTTAAGACGTTTCAAAGTGTATTACACATTTAGCAATGCATTTTGAGACACGAAATGTGTTTCGAGTATCCGTCTCACACTAAGAAGACGTTTTACGTGTCTTATACGCATTGAGTTACCTTTAATGTCTTAAAATGAGACACGAGATGAAATTAAATGTCTCAATATAAAACAGATTTTGTATCTCAATGGTTTAAACACTTAAAGCAACTCATTTTAAGACACGAGTGAGTGCTGTTTTTGCAGTGCTGTTAGGGCAATTTCTGCACGGGATTTAAAAACTTGCCAAAAACAATACTAATAGTTGTTACCTCCACGTGGTGCTTCTCGGAAAAAAAGCTAATAAATGATTTTTTATAAGCTCCAAGTGTGAAATTCCAAGACTGCAAAACGGGCCCGTCAACACTGAAAAAATTACATTCTAATTTTAAGAAAAACTTCTTAAATATGCGCCAAGAATATTTCCCACTTAAATTAAGTGGGAAACATTCTTACAATACTAATTTTCTTCTTATTGTAAGAATATTTCCCACATAATCTAAGTGGGGGAATATTCTTGGCGCATATTTAAGAAGATTTTCTTAAACTTAGAATGTAATTTTTTCAGTGAAGGTCTGCAGAAAACTGGCAAAAATTAATTGGGCCTATATACTAGCATACAAAACATCTCATTGCTGGTAACGGGACTTAGCACGGACCAATAGTGGTACATTATTGTCAGATTATTAGGATAAACTTTTCTATCTATGATGGCAAGTTGTAATTGAAAGTATTGGATAAAACTGAATTCTGGGATTTTTGGGAAATCCGTGACAAAAAAATAAAAATCACTACTTTCCTCGCCTTGAATCCTTTTGCAATTTTTTTAAATGGCTTCTGATTATTAAGAGAAAAAAATGCTTGCGAGGCGAGGAAACAATAATTTAGTTGAATTTCCAGGAATTTCGGGAAATCCGTGATCCTTTCGTAATTTTTTTAAAGGGCTGTTAATATTAAAATAAGCAATTAGCTAAAGTAAAAATTTTCGTCGAATAAACGTTGGTAATTTCAGTTTCAGAATATTGGGACGTTGCTCGGCTCAGTAATGGCACATTAATAGCAAAAATTTTGTATCTGCTATGATGTCAAAATACAATTGCCAATATTGGGACGTACCTCGCCATAATAATATCACAATATCGATAAATAGTGTAGCTTATAAAACCATTAAGCTTTCTTGACTTCACGTCAGAGTAGCAAAGTGAAATAAAAGACGTATAAATATGATAAATTAATTAGTTAATTAATAAAAAATGTAATAATTTATATTAGTTTTTGTATTTTGCCAATTCTGGGTAAGTAATGTCAGTCAATATTGGGCCATTAACGTCTGCCGACGCGACGTCCAACCGTAATTAACACCACAAGAGTCGTCCCAATAATATCGCCCAAGACTAGGTGACAACTTTGCCAGTACTGGGCCGTTATTAAGCCATGATGGTTTTCACACTTAGAGCGATTTTAAAAATTCTAAACATTATCTTTTTACTTTCCTTAAAATTTCGTTTTCTTCTTCATTAATTAATATTAATAATCATCAAGAAAATTAGTTTAAATGTAGTTGGTTAAATACTAATCAATACTTAATATGGAAAACTTTAAAAATACTAAGAAACACGTCGAAGACGGGTATCGTAACTATTAATATATAGGTAGGAATAACAATAACTAATAACCCGTCGAAGACGGGTATCGCAGCTAGTTAATAATATTAATTAATCATTAATCCAACTAAATTCGCGAGTAAACCCAATACATTTATTAAAGTCAAAACATTACACAAGTCGATGTTATTCTTATAACTATTTTTGGGACTACTCTGAAGTACATTACGAAAGAACTCCAAAGTAGAACTGAATTCGTGAGAGAGCATTTATCCCTTGGTCCATGACAGAATCTTTGCGCATGCCATGTTATAGAGTTTGTAAAGTCTATGAAGTTTTTAGAATCACAACACTAACACTGCACTGCACTAATACACGTATAAACATACTCTATGTATTGAAAACATGTATCACAACAAGTGAACATAACCCTTTTGCATTCACACTAATTACACAATTATTAATTATTTACATCATATCTAGTAACAATAAATCTCTTATACTGCACTCATCATATTTAAATATAAACAACAATTATAACGATAACCAATTTGATAATGTATCATAATATAATATTATTATTATATTATTACGTTACAAATTATAATATTATTATTATATTAATACGTTACAAATATATGCATAAATATATATATATATTTGTATATATCCTATACCATAATATTACAACAATCAATCAGATAAAGTTTACTAATAATATCATTTTCAAATAATACATTCATGCTGCACTATTAGCAACAATATAATATTGTTGTTAATTGTTCATAACGTTCATATTATACAATTGATAATTAAGTTTCGTCGCATAATGAAAGTCTATGTGTACGTGACTTTTCGAAGCCATTTCTGTGGTCACAAGTATGGTAAACACATGTTGCATTGTCCTATGGAAAAGGACACTTGAGATATTTTTTATATTCTTTCAAGAATTTCTCGGTTTTATGACTCTAAAGAAACTAGAGATTACATTTTCTTTCGCTATTCCACTTGATTTATGACAATTCTAAGAAATGTTGATTTTCAAATACATTTTCGGAATTTGGAAACTATTAAACCGTGAAGTATTATATTTTACAATAGCCAAACTTTCTTGTTTAGTCTCGTCAATATTTGTCAAAAGTCGTCAGAAAAATGAAATTTTATTTCATTGAAATAATTATGTAATATGTAAATTTGTCTAAAGAAAATGTTTGTTAAATATCAATTTCTTTAAATAATAATTCATATAAATAAAAGATTACTTAAATATAAAATCCATTAAAATAAATTTTCTTAATATTAAAATTACTAATATGTACAATTTGGTTTAGTTAAAAATTTTGCTTATAAAATATCTGCTGCGTCACATTTCCATTAAATTATAATTCTGTTAGACAAAATTCCATACAAATATTTTTTCTTTTTAAATAAATTTATATTTAATAAACATTGTATTTCATAAAATTTATTAATTTAAAAATTCTATTAAACAAAAATTTTGACAAATAAGAATAAATAAAAATATTAGGATTTGAAACTACGTATAAATACCAATTTGTTTAATTATATTATACACCAAGATGAATTTCATACAATTTAAAATTTGGATTTACACTCGAATCTCGCTATAACGAGAAGTTCGGGAGTCAAGTCTCCCTCTATTACGAGCGCAAGAGGAGAAATGAGAAATCCCCACTTTTAAGATTCTTTATTCATTTTTTTTAGTGTTTACAAATTAAATAATGTCAAAATTACAAACGTAACCTAGTTTACTTTGAACTTTAACATACAGAAAATTTATATAAGCTTAAATTTTGAAGATGTTCGACTCATTGATATAATTTCAAATAAGAAGTGACTTTTTATTTTTATTTCATGTAAATAAAATTGATTTTAACCAAATTTAAACCAACTGAATGTGCATTTGTTTATAAATAGTGGGGGTAATCGGGAGAAAATTTTTCTCGCTATACCTAGAGACAGAGCCCTCGTTATAGAGAGCGCTCGTTATAGAGAAGGTCGTTATAGCGAGATTTGAGTGTATATTAATCATATAATTTGAAAATTTGTCTAAATAAAAAATCAATTTGATTAAGTATCTGTTTTATAAATATTAACTGAATTTAAATTTTCTATAATTTTAATTTTGTCATTTAAAAGTTAATTTCAATAAACATTTAATCAAATATAAATTCCTCCAAATAATAAATTTCAAACATTAAAGGTTATTGGAACATTAATTTTGAATAATGACATATTGTTTTAATTAAGGTTTTGAAATATGCAAGTTTAAATAAACGGAAAATTATAACTATGAAATATTTCTAATATAAAATTTTTATAAAGCTGCAATTCTATTTAACAAAAATTTAACAAATCCAAATTTTTCATAAAAATAATTTACGTTTAATGGAAATTTGTACTTTGTTAAAAACTTATATAGAAATATTATATTATTTCCATCTTCATATTAATTACTATTTTCATTCATTGACATTCATTGAAAAAACATTTTGTCTGTATACTGTTTTAAATAGATTATAATTTTTATAAAAGAAAACTCCAAGAAAAAGAAGTTTTGACAAATAAATAAGGTGTATTGAATATTATGCAGGATTTTTGTCGGGAATCGTCATGCGTCCCATAATTAACCACTAGGGTAACAAGAATATTTAAATAATGGAATATTTCAAACAAATATTTCTATTATTTATTATATTTCTACTTATCTTTCGAAAATAAATAGGCAATTTATTAGCTTTTTTTGATAAAAAGCAAACAAACAAAGAAAGTTGCTAGTAAAAATGAATGCAAACTACAGAAACACTATGTATATGCGATTAAACTATTAAAGGCAATAGTAGAAACTCGCAGAAGTATGTTTACACGCAGTATTAGAATAGGTATTTGAAGTAAAATTAATGAACGATTCACTGATCAAACGAGCTTGCTGAGAATTTCGATGTTCTCAAACTTCTCCCAAAGAGAGCATTGTATCTTCTCGGGAATTAAAATTTATTGAAATTCTTGAATCTATTGACAAAAGAGAGAAACAGTCTTATGTTACATTTTCAAATTACACCTTTCATTCAAAAATTAATATAGTGTTTAATTAGATTGAGTCTACTGTAATTTTCTCTTAAATAGAGAATGCAATATACAAATTATGCACAACTAGCTGTCGTTTTAGTTTCTACCAATACACGAATAAAAATATAACACGGACTATGTAAATACTACGTAGTATTTATGTAGCCTTAAAATCGGCCTTCTATGTAGGCCAAGTTATGTACATTCTATGTAGAGTGTACGTAGATTTTCCTATGAAGGCCTATAAGATGTAGTATCTATGTAGGATATACGTAGGCCTTTCTATAGTCAATTGCTGTAGGCCTTACAATGTAGTGTCTACATATGTTTTGTGTAGACATATCTATGTAGGCCTGCAATTTCTGAATCTATGTAGGATCTACATCAACATTCCTATGTCTGACAGATATAGGTCATCCAACATAGTATTGAGGTAATATTTGGGTAGGTCTTTCTATGTAGCCCCATATATATTAAATTTATTTAGGATCTACATTAGTATTCGTACATAGGAAAGATATAGGTCACCCTACGTAATGTTGAGGTAAGTTTTGTATAGGCTTTTCTATGTAGGCCTTTAATTCGTAAAATCTATGTAGGATCTACATCTACATTCGTATGTAGAAAAGACACAGGCCACCCAACGTAATATCGAGATAAGGTATGAGTAAGTCTTACTATATAGGCCTAGAGATGTAATATCTGTATAAGATATACGAACACAATATGATATTCATTAATATAATTTAGAAAAAACCCTGATTACATATGAGCAATCAAAAATCAAATAAAACAAGCTATTTTTCTGTTAATAGAAAATCATTTTTATCCAAAATCTTATTTAAAAATGTTGACTGCCAAAGAGTTAGAAATATTTTTAGAAGTATTTAAAATATATTTAAAAATATAATTATTTTACAAACAATTAAAAGCAACTTTTTAATTTATTAATATTATTAAAACTGTAAAACATTTTTCATATGAAGGTAAAAATATAAAATGTTAAAAGAATTTTCTTGTTTTCAAGAGTTTGTCACATCTGGTTAGTCGTAGTTGACCATCTTAAGGGTTCCTCATTGTAAGAGGGGGACTATTTTATAGCTTTTCCAGTTCTCTT
Source organism: Leptopilina heterotoma (assembly GCF_015476425.1). Classification (NCBI taxonomy): domain Eukaryota; kingdom Metazoa; phylum Arthropoda; class Insecta; order Hymenoptera; family Figitidae; genus Leptopilina; species Leptopilina heterotoma. Next base: position 112,022 of record NW_025111075.1, read on the forward strand.
TTTTTCTTATAGATTTACTTAGACAAAAACTTAGAAGTTTTTCAGATTGAAATATACAGAGCAAATGTTCAGAGACTTCAAATATTTTCTGTAAAATCTTTTTTCGAAGGTCTTTCGAGCGTCAGTTGCTCTTTAGCATTTGTCAGAAAGAGTCTACAATCGCATGGGATAAAATTATTTTGAAGTTAATATTTTGTTGTGAAGTGAGTTTTTTTGTCAATTGTTGCATTAAAATGGATATTTTTAAGTGAACAATTTGTTGTAAAGTGAATTGTTTAAGTGTTATTGTGTGATATCGAATTTTAAAGGACTGATACATTTTAATTATATTTTATAGAAATTATTAAATTGATTTATTCAATAAATTTAAAGAAATGTATATAAAATAATTATAAATAAATTGGGTATGATAAATACGAGTTTAATTTGTTTTATCTTATGAAAAACTGGAACTGAATAAATGTATATAAATATAATGAAATTGTTTTAATTTTATTCTTTTATTTAATTGTAATTTCTGTTTGCTTATTAGAACTAGAATAATAAAATATTTACAATTAATTTTAACACCAAACTAAACTAAATATCAATCCCTTCTGTTTGTAGAGAACAAATTACACTCTATATAGACTGTATATTATTTGACCTAGATAAATACTACATACAAATAGATTTGACATCAGTTTGTCTACGTAGAGATGACATTCACACTCTTATGTCGATTCTATATTATTTGGCCTATATAAATATTACACTTCAACCCTACGTAGATCGTATGTATATTTACCTACATAGAGCCTATGTAGAACTTTTATATAGCTCCTACATTGTTAAGCCTATGTATAAGTCTATGTAGCCGAGCGTTACATTTCCGTCATAGACTGTATGTTAGTTTTAACTCGCAGGCCTATGTCGCATTGTAGGCAAGATGACATAGGGTCTACATCGAGCGGAGCCTAATTTTTATTCGGGACATTTAACAGAGTGTCTACCAATCTGGAAAGCCGGGAAATAATAATTAGTTACCATTAACTATTTCAGTAGGAAAATATTACTATTTGAATTAGTGACTGACATTTTATGTCATATATTCAAATGCAGAGAACAATGTTTGTCAATTAGTAGTACTTTAATTAATGCATTAAAAAGTAATCCAAAATTTCCGACAGTTTTTGAAGTTATAGTAGAGTCTAATTCGAAATAATTGTATCGCAAGTAGACCCTATGTTTCGACTGCTAAAATCTAAAATAAGACCTATATTGTAGGCTGATAGTAGAGCTTAAACTTGAACTCGGGTCTGTTTTCATAAATATTACATCAATAAAATTTAAAGTAAAACGCAATTTTTGAAAAACGAATTAATATATTATTATATTGCAATAAAACTTTTTTTAATTTGATAAGAAAATTCCAGGTTTGGCATATTCCCGGCTTATTTCCAGTTTTTCCCGGTTGGTAGACACCCTGTTAAATATTTTAGTAGAAACAAAAACCCGTCGAATAAGAGTACCACAGCTAGTAATATAATCTACATTTATATGAACTTAAAATAGAGTATTTTCATAAAATAAGTAAACATTCGTAGCCATTTGTAGATTTATTTATAGTTAAAATCAAGTAAATTTAAATTTGGTGAGAAAAGATAAACCGGGAAAAATTTGGACAAAGCCGGCAATTTCGTTAAATAAAAATAGACGTGTGTTTAACTCTTGTCTTTACATTGCTCAAAACAGCTCTAAAAGTTAATGGGTTATGCCACTCTAGAAACCGAAAAAATAGGCATTTTTTGTGAATTTTTTTCAGAGAATTTATAAAGTCAATTAAAATTGGAATATGAGGAGTTTATTGTACATCTTTTAAAGTTTAAAAATATAAATTTTCATAATAATTTAATGAAAAATGGCGACGATGTTGGGGTTTTCCGTCGACATCTCTGTGGCGCATATGTTCCGTGGCCGCACCAACGGTTTCTGTAAATTTTTAAATATCTTGAGTATATAATTATTTATTTATTGTACATTACAATAGCTAAAGCAACGCGTAGGATTTTTTCGATATATATTTAAGGAGAAAAATGGAAAAATGATTTATGCAGTCAGTGTAGTACTCCTTTATAGAATAATATGTGACAGGTACACACTATAGTATTAGAAGTTTCATAGCTGAACAGTTTGGGACTCAACACAAGTTATCCCATTCATCAGCTTAAACAAGACTGTTTATATAGTCTAAGAGGGAATAAGAGTATAAAAAATTAGAATGAGATAAATTGGTTTCTCATGTAATTGTTAAAAGAAGGCGGCAGTGTACAAAACACAAGTCAATAATAGAAGCGAATATTGAACAACTAGTACTCAGTCCAGTTCTTTCGAAAAATGAACGCCGTGCACATAAAGTAGATACCTACTCGAAAACCACAAGTTATTCTCTCTCTATCTCACACTAATGGTCGTTCACTTATCTTACCGTTTCACTTACTATTACTACTCTCAACTATTATGCAGTGCAGTTAAGTTCATTAAATTATTAAATATTGCTGTGAGAATAATTAATTATACATTTCATTCAACGTCAATTTACTATTTTGTACACAGAAAAAAAGAATAATCAAATTTACCATGAGGAGTGTCAAACTTGAAAAAGGTTAGGAAAAAATTAATGTTTTTTATTTATTTATTATTAAATTCTAATAACCGCGTATCAAATTTAAACTAGTTGACAATATTATTTATTCAATATTATGAATATTGTTGACATCCATACTTACATTAATTACAAAGTAAAATCCACGCATCATCTAATTTATTTCATTGGTAAGGGATGTTTCTTAAATAGGAAATTTCCCCCATCGATTGCGTAGCCGAGAGGCTTAATGTAAAAGCGTGCGATTTATAATTATGCGTATATTTAGTTGTATGGTTAGGTAGGTGTTCAATCCCGTATGATTGTAAGATTTTCCGATGCATTTAGTTGTTAATTGTAAGTATGAAGATGTGGGAAGAATAAAACTTGTGAATTAATGAAGATGAATATATAAAGAGTGCATTTAACATATTTTTCTTTTTTTTTAATGATTGGTTACTGTTTTTTTTATATAAAATTGACGAAGTGAATAAAAGGAAACACTCGTTTCGCGTCGCGTCGGCCATTTATTTTGACAGGTTCCGCGCCTGCGTTCCCTTATTGTGAAAATTTCGAAGTAGGGGACTGAGTCCAGTTTCTCTACTATGCACACTGCAGCGCGCCTTATAATCTTCGCCTGTGTTTCAATGCTCTTTACAGTGACATTTGAAACTAAGACCCTCTATCCACTATACGCAACACCCTAAGATGCTTGATGGAAATGAATTAATGTACTTTTACTGGACTGAGTCCAGTTTTTTCAATATTGACTCCCAGTTTTTCAAACTCTATTTTTCTCTTACGTGATGCCTTAAAAAATATATTTTTAAAGATGTTTGTGAAGGTTGAACTTAATCGGTTGAAAATTGTACGAGTTGTTAGTGCGGCCAACTCGAAAAATGTAGTTTTCTGATAATCGCGTTTAAAGTTTAAAGTTGTAAAAAACATTCACATGCTTGGCTATGCCTAACTGACTACGATATGTTATTTCTGATACCCTAAGGGACTATTTAATGCAAAAAAAATCGATTTTTTTTAAATCCTAGAGTGGCATAACCCCTTAAATCTAGAATTAAAATAACATCAAAACCTTTTTACATCTAAGTTTTTACCCAGTAGCATATAATGCTTGTATCGTATCACAGGTTATAGAATTATAAAAAGTTTAAAAGCTATCCATTAAAAATGTAAAATTCAGAAATTTTCGATTTTTTGAATGTTTCGGAAATATTTTTATATTTACATCTTAGTTATCGAATAGTATTTTTTGCATAATTATGCTAAAATGTGACTAAATAACATCTAATACTCAAGTATAGAAAGTTTAAAAGCAACCCGAGATGAAATTTTCAACTTACATTGGCCCATAAAAACCTAGTTTAAAACTGATTCAAACCTTTTAACGATTGTTTGACCCTTATGGCATTACTTTAACCTTTAATCAACCTTCGATTGTACATTTCCAACCCTAAAAGGAACCTTATGAACCTCAAAAGAACTTCTTAATTTTATGATTCTGAAATAGTCAACCTTACTAACCTTCCTTTAACCCTAACATACACTACTTTCTTCCTCACCGACTTCGTTTGAACCTAAAAAATTGATTTTCGAATCTCCTTTGTCCCAAAAATATCCTTTTTCGTTTCCGGAAACAGACCATAAAAGTGTAGGCAATCATAAAAATGGAACAAAAAATTACTAGCAATCCTAAAGTAAGTGTTTAAAGATGTTTAGCTTAGTGGAGCTTAGTGGATATGAAGAGGTATATATGAATAAATATACACAAAATATAGTTTTGGGATTTCCAAATTTCCCACCCAAAAATTTACTATAGTAAAAACACAACTATCACATGGCCTAAAACTCATATTGCAGTTAGTTTTTCGTCAACTACGACAAAGTTTGCACTCATTTTTTGAAAGTGTACAATAAAATTTGATTTAAACAAAATTTATGTAATAAAAATAAAAAAAAACAATTTTGTGCTTGTGTTGTGGGTGACAAGTAAGATAAAAACTATCAAGGAGTAGGTTGACCCTAATGAACCAAAATCAAAAGGTTAATTAGCAAGAATTGTAATGTTTGGAGGTAAGTGATATTTATTTTGTGTAATAATATTAAATAACTTCAAATATCACAGGTATTAGGCGTAAAATCACAATATCCATTGTTAACCCTACATTAAAAAAATTATTTGAATCAAATGTTACATTACTGAGGCAATATTGAAACGATATTATACCAGATTATCACAATAAAAATTACCGCTGTATTGAATGACAATATTACCTGAATATTTTCGAGCATCGACACTACAATGTCGCCATGCTTTATTGCTTTAAGTCGAATATAACATTTGCAAAAATATTGGCAATATTTCTATGCAATATTAATCTATTTTATTTATTGTTTAGAATGGACAAGAAGATTGTTAACTGGATGATGTAAAGCTGACAAGGGCCGATTATATCAACATCATGAATAAAAAAGATTCCAGCAAAATATATATAAAATACAAAAAGAAAAAAGAGCAATAATATAAAAAAATTCGAATTAAGTGAGAAACTTAATAATAATGTTTGTTGTAACGTTTAAAGTTTACTTTAATTTAAAATGTAAAAACTTTAATTGTAAAAGTAACAAATAAAAAATTCATAAATCTGAAAAACGTCATTTTCTTTCATTTAATTCTGCTTGGCAATAAAATAGGCCATAAATATGGAAACACTCCAGACGCTACTTTAAGGAATCTTAACCCGTACGTGCTTTATTAGCAGGTATAAATCGCACTGTCGAACCTTCTATCAAACTTTTGAGGCTGCAAAATAAACCTTACAACACTATAATCAACCAGAAAATAGGAAAAACTGGACGAAAGTGACAAAATTTAGCCTGATTGTAGCTTCGTTAGGAGCAAATATCTATTATAAGTCGGTTTCAAATGAATATTATAAGATTTTTAGGGGGTAAAGAATTGTAGATTCAAAACATGTTGAAAGTAGGCTGAAAATTTTGTCTCGGGAATCCATAAAAAAATGGAAAATTTTCGTTTTTTTGAATTTTTTGAAGAAATTGAATATCTTCCGTTCTAAATAATATTTTTTAAATCTGTAAATTTATAAACCTTTTTTGGATCAATACCTAACACACTATCGAGTTTTTGTGTGATTAGGGTACAAAGTTTGTGTGACAGTCAGACATACATACATTACATTTTTTACGAATATTTCTGGAATCTCCGATGTCCATAACAATGTTAGCATGAATACATGCTAACATTTTGAAGTTTTAAGCAATGTACAGACAGACGTCTGATTTTATTAATAAGGATTATTAATTGAATTTAATAATTTATGTAAATGAATAATTTTTATAAAATTATATAATTACTAGCTGTCGTACGTTTTAGTTTCTACTAATTGAAAATTTTCGATTTTTTGAATTTTTTGAAAAAATTGAATAACTCTTGTTCTAATTAATATTTTTTAAATCTGTAAATTTATAAACCTTTCTTGGGTCAATACCTAACATTCTACCGAGTTAGGGGAAAGGTGTACGAGATGATCCCCCTAAGGGAGAATGACCATAATTCAAAGAAAAATCAACATTTTTGAGTTTGTTTTGTACGAACTAGTAGATAATTAGTCCATCTAACTTTTCTGATTAAAAATGTATGCAGCTAATTAATATTTTACAAGTAAATTTAATTTTTCTAAAACCTTACAAAAAGATCATCTTGGACACCGGGGTGTCCAAGATGATCCGTAGGTTTATCTTACCCCAATTATTGGAAAAGGAGACTAAATTGAAGAAATAACGTATATTAATATTAAATATGCTTTATTTAGGTTATAAATGCCTTTGAACACTCACCAAGAGTCATTTTTCTATTTTATAATTACGAGGCATTGTCTACAAAAAGAAAATTAATAAAATAGATGTAGATTGCAACTTTTTGTTTTAAATAAGTTAGTTTTGATAATAAAAACATATAAAAAGCGAGAAAAATTGAATTTTTTATGAATACTAGAAAATTTACTTTAAGGTGAGACGAAATACATGGGAATCAGGGGGGATCATCTTGTATACCCATTGAGGGATCATCTTGCCCCAAATGCCACTATTTTGTAATTTGTTCGTAACTTAACCTACGAGCTCTGTTATTCCATAATATTAATCAGAATAAATAAATTAAATATATAAAACTTAATCATTTAAAAATTAATTCAATTAAATTTATTTAACAATTATATTTATCTAAATAATTTCTTATCAATAATAATCAATGAAATATAAATAAGTTTCCTTAAAAAGCACATATTTATTAATTTATAATTTATTTAATTGGATTAAATCACTTTATTACGTCAATAATATATCTAAAGGAATCGCGTTAATTAAGATAACGATTTTCACGAACGTATTTCCAAAAAAGATTGAGACTATTTTTTTAAGTACTTGAAAGACGAAAATGATGAAAAAGATTTGGATAAAGGGAACATAGCCCTCTTACGCACACTACTTTTATTTTAATGTGTAAGTATATGTTCGTATAGTGAATGAACCTCTCTATTTCAAGTGTTTAAAAGACAAAGATAGAAAATATGAATTCAGCCAATTGAGTATAGCTCACGAGTGAAAGCAACCAATGGGATAGGCGTTACTATACTTCGAGATATTTTGAGAGATTTTCGTTTAGAGATTTCTTATATAGGATTGTTTGAGAGCAAAATAAAATGTTTAATAACTTGCAAATTTCTTGGTCGTATATAAATTTTCTTTCGGAATATTAAATATTAAACAATCAAGTTAATTTTTCGCTTTAAACAATAGAATTTGAACTGGCCGCTTAAAAGTTAAGTAAAATTATTTAAATAACTTTTTTAATTAACAAAATTTTATATAAACATTATTAACATTTTTTTTTCGTTTTTTCATCCTGAATTTAAAAAAAAAAAATTTTAGTTTTTATAAAGTTTTATGGGAGATATAACGATTTCAAAATTTTTTCAAAATTTTGCTATCTCAAAAAGTAGCGAATATTTTGACTTCATTTTTGGTGAAAATATTTCTTTTTACATATAGATTACAATCCCTGAGTTTCATTAAAATCCATTTGCTTACTCCAAAACGTTGTCGAAGTGGCGTGGAATTGTACTACTCGGAAAAACGCCTGAAATTGAGGCCTATAGACCAGAATACTCCCTTAAGCATAGATTATGGGAAAAATATAGCGAATCTGATTGGATGTCATATTTGCAAAGTAGAAAGGAATGAAATCAATTTTTTTCTAAAAACATTTAATAAATGAATATTTCATTCCCTTAACTTCTACAATTTGGGACATGGTGAGCTAAAATTTAGTAAACATTTGTAGTTTTACCTGTAGAATACAGAAAAAATATAGCGGATCTGATTGGAGGTCATGGTATCGAACGAGAAATGAAAGAAACTTATTTTAAAAAGAAAATTGCCAAAAATCGCCCTGTCCCCCTATAACTTCTACATGTCGGGACCTATTGGGCTGAATTTCGGTACACATATATGTTGTTTTACGTTTAGAGTGCAGAATATTCATATTACTTACATTATAAAATAATACTATATTTTTCTTGTAATCTTATTGTAAAATATGTATATGATTTTCATCTCAATAGGTTTATATATGTAGTATTTATAAAATGAAGGATATTGTTATTTAATCGATTTCTTTCTTTCCTAATTTGTATTTATTTCTTTTAATCAATCATATTTCTACCCCATATATTTTTTTATAAAAAAGGAGTTTAATTTTGGTGTACGGAACCCTCGATTTTAGTGCGAGTGTGACTCGCAGTTGTCCGATTTTTTACTTTTGTGACTAAACGAATCAACCGATTTCATTTTTCGATGGCTTATTTGAGAAAGATCATTTCAAATTCTCATTGGAAGACAATTATTTTTCATTAAAAGTAAATATTTTAATGAAAAAAACATTCTAATTAATAATTATTTTCTTGAAACTCTGACACAATGAAAATACCCTATATCCGGTTTGCCCCACCGAAAAGTAGAAAAAAAACTTAAAAAAAAACTTTTGCTCCCAGCGTTGCACAAACAAAAGTAAAATATACTACACATATGGTTGTTTCAAATTTCTAAATAGCACTTTTGACAATTTCGCCATTTCGGAGATATTGACACCTGGCCGGTTTGCCCCACTCTCCCCTTATTGAAAATAATAATGAATTCTTACGAAGAATTTTATTATTTATGGAAATAGTTTGATTCTTGCAAAGAATTTGGAAAACAATGTAATTTTCTCGAAGAATTGTATTAACATTGTTGGAAATCATTGAATTCTTATAAACATTTTTATCGAAATTTTTAAAAATAATAATGGAATTGCTTCGAAGAATTTTATAAAAATTTTTGAAAATAGATAATTGAACTCTTTTGAAAAATTTTATAAAAAATGTATTGAAATACAATAGCAGTTTTTGTTAAATGTTTTTATATGAAAAAAAATTTTTTTTTTGAGCATTTTTTTCTTTAATCTTCCATTCTGTTTGTAAACATCACGTGTATAAATTGAAGAATTTTTTTTCACACTCAAAAATATAATAATTTTCTACGTTTCTACATATATGTATAAATATACAATATGTATAATATTTATATAGATATGTATAAACGGAAATAAATTGTGTGGCCAGTTGGGACGATTCAATAGGGTTGGTTAAATGCAATATTCAGTGTCTGGCACTGAAAAATCAAATAGCTGTCGGCTTCACATATGTATATACATAATTATAAACATATTGAACTTCTCTATTATATAGGAGAAGGAAAATATAAATTTCACAATAAAACGAAATATGAGAGTTATAATTCAAAAGTATGTCAATAATAAATACACAAATTTTTATTGTTAAATGTATTTTTCTCTTTGATCGATAATTGAATATTTCTGAATAATTTAATATCAAAAAATAATAGTGATTCTGTTTTCAATTTTAAATCTCATTTCAATTTTAGTTTTCATTTTCACTGTCGATTTTTAAACTTTTTAATTACATATTTCAGAGGAATATTGTTCAATTTCTGAAATTTTAATAAACTGGTATTTCAATTTTATCAATGTTTCTTGTTTGTTCATTGAAAAAAGAAAATGAAATTGAAAAGTTTTGGTATAATTTTTGTACTTTTTGAAATTGTGAATTATGATTATTTCATTTATTGTGTATAAAATTTAAGGGAACGAATGAAATGGAAGAGTGTTTGAAACTTGATGACAATAACTGTTTAACTAAGTTCATTGTTAATAGTCAATCAAGAGAGTTTTCAATAGGCATTTTAATTGAAATTGTTAGCTAAAATTAATGCGTCGTAGCCTAATTACGTATAATTAGTTCTCTATTCCCTTTTTTTATTTTATTTTTTTATGCTCTTTACATTCCGTGAATATTTCACGTTTAATAAGAAAAATTCCAACGCATTGATTATTATAGAAATTAATTTTTGATATTGCATTTTTCCACTGAATGATGACGAGGCTAAATTATTATTAGAAATTTATTTGTTTGGAATTTTATTAAAAGTAGTATAAAGGAATCCGACATTTGCTTTGCACGAAAATGTCGAATTAGCGATTTGTCCGGATTACCGAGTACTTAAACAAACCTCTGTAGTTCGGACAAATTTTTCAACATATGTGGACTGTTTAAATCACATGAAAATCACATGAAATTCATGATAATCACATGAAAAGGGCCCATATTGTCGGTTCCAGTTTTCGAGATAATCGCAATTTAGTAATTTTGGAGCAAAATCTTAATTTTTTTTATTTTTTATTATCAATCTACATGTTTTGACAAGTCGAATCATGCGGTTTTCATTAATTTATCGATAATTTAACTGTTTGATTTCATTGGTTCTTTAGAAAAATAAAAAGGGCCCATTTTGTCGGTCATTTGCAAAAGTAATCCGAATTTGAAAAATGGAGGTGTAGAAAAATTTAAAACCTCTTGATTTTTTATCTCTAAGGTGTCCTGGACTGTAAACAATTCTTATCTGAATAACTTCCGAGAAAAACCAGAGATATTGAAGTTAAAATCTTTTTTTTGTAATTTTCGAAATGGAAATTTGGATATTGCGTCAATTTTTTCATAATAAAGACTGTCAAAAAATTTTTAATAAGTGTAATATCTATTCTTTTTTTTCAAATGACACAATAAAATTGTACCTAATCGTTAATCTTGTAAAAAAATGGTTTTTTAATAGAAAAATTCTCTTTTTTAGAAAAGGGCCCACATTGTCGATTATTAGTACTTAAGTACGAAATTTTTGAAAATTAAGAGGGGGGATGGTTTTAAAAATTTAAAACCTGTTGGTTTTATATCTTCAAGGTGCCCTGAACTAGAAACAATTTTATCTGAATAACTTCCAAGAAGAACCAGAGATACAACAATTAGTTGATATCGCAATCTTTAATTCCGTTTTTCTCGAAATGAGGTTTGTGGCGTTTAAACTTTGAAATTTCGTAACTCAGCGAATTTTTAACCAAAAAAGTTCTAAGTCCACTCAAAATTTTCCAAATTTTGCCAGGAATACGCCCATATAGATAACTCCAATAGTGCTAAAATGGGCCCTTTTCATGTGGACGTCCACATATACCTCTTATACTCTGTAATCCGACATTTAGACTTGTGTATCCAGTTATAATCTTTATAATCATTCTTTATTTCAATTTGTTTATTGGAGCACTACATATTTATATAAAATGTGTAAATAACAATTGAATTGTTTTATATAATAAAATATTAATATATATAATTTCTTAACAGTTAAATATTTAAATATTTCACAATTCAAATATTTATTATTTACACTCACTAAAATTTTCGTATAAAATCAAAACAGACCGACAAAATCTAAGAATCGATAAATACTAGCAAGTGTAATTATTTCAATATATTACTTATCTTAGGTAGGGGGAAAACGGTCATCTTTTGATCGTTGTCGGAATAGCGCGACCGTACTATGGTACATAACTTTTGGATCTTTCGTGTCGTTTTCTAGGGTAGAGAATATTTTCTAAATGCAGCGGTTGTATATTGACGTTCGTGAAACATTTTAAAGAACTTGAAGTATTCTTTCTTTTACCTCGAAACACTAAAAGGTTTTTTTTCTCTATGATCGTCTCACTTTTCATCTCTTTAGCTGAAAAGTGAGTCACATGACGCAGATTAAAAAACCGTATTTATCGAGAAAGAAAATATTTTACAATTTCTCTTAATGTTTACATTAAAATGAGAGATACAAGGTCAATGTGCGGAATTGCGGAATTTATTTCTCTTTTAGTAGAAGAAAATTTTCAATTCAATTTTTTTTTCGTTTTGAAAATTGCAATCGTATTCCCTTGAAAGGTTTTAAATTCCCAAGAACATTGGAGATATCAATACAACACCTGTCAACTGTAGACTACACGTGGTAAATTCTAAACTGAGAGATGGAGAATGAAGTTGAACGTGAAAAAGGGAGAGACTTTGAAGGTGTTGTATGTACAGAGGATAAGGAAAAGGAAAGGAAGACAAAAGGGGGATTTTAGGAGATAGAATTTACAACAGCAGATAGAAGCAAAATCGATCATGTCAAGTAATTCAACAAACTGTGTGTGTAGAAAAAAAGAAGAATAAGTAATTGAGAAATAAATAAGAAAGATGTGAATGTGTTAAATTTTAGAATTAAATTGAAAACTTGAAGAGGAGTAGAAATGAATAAGAAATATTAAGAGTTGAAAATGAGGGAAAAAATAAGAAAAAAATATACTTATGAAAATTGTGTGATAAAATAAGAAAAGGAACATTTTTGCGCGCAAGTGAAGCAATTCTTATTTTCGTGTCACTCAATAGTTGAGTGTTCTTTTTATAATTTACACTTTCATTAGAAAAGTAAGTGCATGAATACAAAATGAAATACGAGAAACAAAGAAAAAAATATGTGTAAAAGAGAGAAATATTCAAGTGTCTCAGTTTGTTATCGATTACACGCTCTCCTGTATTTTTATAATTTTTTTCTCCGCGAATATGAGCGAGAAATTCTTTTTTCTCAAAGTAGGAATTTTTTCTTTTTAATCGTTTTTGTTCATTTGTATTTTGATTTTAATTAGTTCCGTTCTTCTTTTTCAAAAAATAGAATTTTAGGACTGTTAATTTTTTTTACTTTCAATTTTCTTTATTTGTTTGTTTTTTACACTCAAATTTCTTTGTTTATTTTCGAAATTCAGCAAAAAAATTTAATTTAATTTTTGTCATTTGGAGTCGAAATAATGCATAATTATTGCAGTACAATTCGCACGGCGTAAAATATTCGTTTCTGTGAAAAATATTTATGATTTTAGGGGTATATGTATAATAAATTTATTAACCCGGTTGAATATAGATTTATAACTCCCCTAAAATCGTATTTTATTTGAATAGAGATTTTTTTTGCTTTGACAAGAACAAATTTATTTCTGCAACCAAAACATTTTTTGTTGGTGGAGTATTTTTTTAATTTAATTTTTTTCGTTGGAATAATAATAGTATTGTTAGTTCTAAAAAATTCTAAATAAATAAAAGAAAAATATAGGGTTAACCAGACAGTATAGTCGACAACTTTTCAATTTTGAATAGCTATACCCAGTGAGAAATTTCTCACCGGTCCAATATCGGTCCAATATTGGGAGCCAAGAGACCGATCATCGGTCCAATAAAGGCTCCCAATATTGGACCAATATGGGCTGATGCTTGGGATGTAACGGCATCGCCAATCATCGGTTGTCAATATTGGTCCAATATTGGCCGAATATTGGCAACCAAGAGAAAAAAATTTTTTTTAATAAATTTTTTTTAATTAAATAATAATAATAAAAAATTAATGTTTATAATTTTTGTTTAATATATTTATTTGTTTAATTATTTATTTTTAATAATTCATGTAAATAATAAATAATTTATTATTTATAAATTATAATTATTTAAAAATGCAGCAGCTATTAGAAAATAGCATTCTGCAAAAAAATTCTATCATTGAAAAATCAATGATAGGCGAGAGAAATCCGCGTCTTTAAATAGATTCGCAGATGATAGACAAGAGATATCCGCGTCATTAAACGGATTCGCAGATATACTCTGGTCTCGCGACGAATCTCTCGATACTTATATACACTGGAGTCGCCGTGTCAGTTGCGAGAACGGTTACAGCGTCCCTCTTTCGGCAGAGATAAGAATTGTCACGTAAACTGCTAAATCGCTTTACCGACCGCCTTATTATACCCGCAGTTTACGTGACAATTCTTATCTCCGCCGAAAGAGGGACGCTGTAACCGTTCTCGCAACTGACACGGCGACTCCAGTGTATATAAGTATCGAGAGATTCGTCGCGAGACCAGAGTATATCTGCGAATCCGTTTAATGACGCGGATATCTCTTGTCTATCATCTGCGAATCTATTTAAAGACGCGGATTTCTCTCGCCTATCATTGATTTTTCAATGATAGAATTTTTTTGCAGAATGCTATTTTCTAATAGCTGCTGCATTTTTAAATAATTATAATTTATAAATAATAAATTATTTATTATTTACATGAATTATTAAAAATAAATAATTAAACAAATAAATATATTAAACAAAAATTATAAACATTAATTTTTTATTATTATTATTTAATTAAAAAAAATTTATTTAAAAAATTTTTTTTCTCTTGGTTGCCAATATTCGGCCAATATTGGACCAATATTGACAACCGATGATTGGCGATGCCGTTACATCCCAAGCATCAGCCCATATTGGTCCAATATTGGGAGTCAATCGGCGCCCAGCACGGCAACCAATATTGGACCGATATTGGACCGATTAAAGTCTATTGGCAATTTCTCACTGGGTAAAACCGTATGAGATCAAAATAATTTTTTTGTTGCTAATCATTTCTAAGATTATCATAAACAAACCTAAGCTTTTGTAATTGAAAACAAAATTTTTTTCTACGGTTTTTGAAGGTGACTGAATGTGGCCGACTACTGTCGTATTCTTACTTGTTTATTTACTAATTTTTTTAACGAATAAAATTTTTTTTCATAAGCATGATTTGTTTAATAGTTTTGTGTGATCGTAAGAAACAATATCACCGAAAAGAATTTGAAAAAAATATGAATTGCACCTTTTAAACAGTGTTAATTATTAGAAAGATTGCTTTAGGTGGCCGACTACTGTCGTATTCTAAACTTGTTTAGTTATAAACTTTTTTAACGAATAAGAAATTTTTTTTTGTAAACATGATTGGTATAATAGTTTTGTAGGACCATAAGGAAGAAATTTAGAAGAAATTTTAATTGTAATTTTTAAACAGTATATTTAAAAAGATTTTCTTAAGTGGCCGACTACTGTCTAGTTTACCCTAAATAAAATTATAAAAATTAACAATTTATAAGAATTTGAATAGATTTAGTAAATGCAACAAATGTTTGGTAGAGATCAGAAGAAAGAATATATAAATGATATGAAACAATAATTTTTGTTTTTTTAAGTGAATAATTAATTATTCTGTTAAAACAATTATTATTCAAACCGCATTATAAGTCCATTCACAAAATTAAACATGAATATGCAACCGATTAGATCATAATCTCTCTCTCCAAAATAATTTGCATGTATGCTAATTACTCTGTCAAAATCAAAATGTCAAGTGTGGAGTGTCCAATATTTTAGATGCGTGAGGAATAATGAAAATAAGTGCTTTAGAAATTTTTTAAAATCAAAATAATTTAATATTCAGTACTTGAAAATTGAAGGATCGAGGCTTTTTAGAAAAAAAATAGATTGAATAAGATTGTACTCTGGCTATTATTATTCTTTGATAAAATCGGTTTTTTAAAATTTTCCTCTCTTGCAGAAATAAATTTATTTAAATTAGTAAGAATTTCTTCTAATTTTGTGTTATCTTTAACACGGTAAATCGTTAGGTATTAAAATAACACCAAAAAGGATTAAAATAATCCAATTTAGTGTTATTTTAATCCATTTTGGTGTTATTTTAACACCTAACGATTTACCGTGAAGTCAAATTGTTACAGGGTTGTCGAAAGTGAGGTAAATCTGAGAATTCAGGAAAAACTGAAAAAATCAGGGAATATTTATTCGAAAAAATGATTTAAATTTAAATAATTCTATTTAAAATATTAAGATGATGAAAAAAAATCGATCACTCCGAGTCAGGATATACAGTAAGAAAAGCTATCCGTCAGTCATAGGAAAGTATGGGAATCGCATAAGTCTGTCTCACTCCCACTCATGGGACATGACTGACGTGATAGGTTTTCGTACTGTATAGTATCCTGACTCGGAGTGATCGATTTTTTTTTCATCATCTTAATATTCTATCGACCGAGTGATAGCATCATTATACTATATATAATTCTATTTAAAGTTAAGAGAAAATTAGATTTCTATGAAATTTTAGTTCAATTGTTTAAAGATACTTCAATTTTTCAAAAAAGTTTTATTAAAGTGTTTAATTAATTAACTAATTAATAGAAATTTTGTGAAATTTAGTTGATAACATATATAATTAAATTTGTTAAAGAATTTCATTAGCAGTTTTAAAAAAATCAAATTTTAATCAGGATTTAAATTTAAATTTTTTTTTAAAATTGAAGTTTTGAAATTTTTATTAAAACCTCTGAAAAATTGGTTTTTAAAAATATTTCAGTTATATTTTTTAAAGATAATTGAATTTTTAAAAATAATTCTTTGAAAATTTTTAAAATAATTAAAATTTCCTAAAATTCTATTAAAAATAATAATTAATTCAACAATAATTCTGAAAAATATGTTTTTAAAATATTTCAATTCTATTTTTTAAAGAATTTTTATAAAAAAGTAATTACAAAATTTAATTAATTTATTTAATGACAATAATTGAAATTTCCTAAAATTCTATAGGTACTAAAAATAATTAATTAAATAATAATTCTGAAATTAGGTAGTCCAAGTTGGATGGGGGAAATTCAATATGGCTGACATCAGCTGATTTACCGGAGGACAAACAATGCATTGAATTCAATGGGACAAATCAGTTTTTTAACCATAACTTTTTAAATATTCATTTTTGAACCATAGTGTAATGGAAAATTATTCTTTATTTATCGAAATCTATTTTTTAAAACAATAAAACCAAAAAATTTAATTTTATTGTTTTAAAAAATAGATTTCGATAAATAAAGAATAATTTTCCATTACACTATGGTTCAAAAATGAATATTTAAAAAGTTATGGTTAAAAAACTGATTTGTCCCATTGAATTCAATGCATTGTTTGTCCTCCGGTAAATCAGCTGATGTCAGCCATATTGAATTTCTCCCACCCAACTTGGACTACCTAATATAGATTTCTAAAATATTTCAGTGTTCCATCTTTTAAAGATAATTGAATTTTTATAAACTAGTAGTAGAAATTTTTTTAAATAATTAAACTTTCCCGAAATTCTATTAAAAATTAATAGAATTTTTAAAATAATTTTTTGAAAATTTTGAAATCAATGCAAGGAAATTCACCACAGCAACTAATATTTTATTTTTAAAAATAGATGGACAAACTTAAAGTTTTAAATCAGATTGTTGCTTCTAAAAATTATGTTGTTTATAATTGATCTTCTCTTTACTTTTTTATAGGAATCAAGGAAAAGGTGAAAATTCTGTCTGGAAATCAGGGACAAGTCTTGGGAAAAACAAATAGTATATTACGATACTAGGCCAGAAAGTTGGATTTCCTGGCCGGCGTGATATATAAGGCCGAGGCGAAGCCGAGGCTTTATATATCACGCTCGCTAGGGCCCAATGGGAAATGCCAGTGTAGTGCCGATGTTCACCACTGGCTTAGTACTCAGACGATTGTTCGGTGTAGTCTAGCCGAGCCTCGACACTTAGTGCTGGCGCAGTACAGAATTTTTGTTTCGCCAAAGCTTGGACAAGCCACGGCGGCAAGTGCTGGCTGAGTATAGAAAAATTGTTCACAACGCTCTTTGCCAACATTGCTCTTTTGACATAAACTTGAAAAAAATTATAAAAAAAGTTTATGAATGTTTATAAATATAAATTTATTGAAAAAAATTAATATTTTACTTTTCAGTTGTTCATTTTTTATTCTTATTAAATTTAATAATAACAGTTTAACACAATTGTCTAATTTTGTAAATAATAAATTATTTAAACAAATTAAAATTATAAACAAAATTTAAACTTTAATCTCAATAATAATTTGGTTCCTATTAAAATACTATTATACTTCTTGCTATGAATAAAAAATTATTAAAAAATTACCACGTAATTTAAGAATTACGTAAAATGTTAAATGCAATAAGTAAAGTAATTTAATTTTTAAAAATTTAGTTTAATTTATTATTTCTAACGTATCCCTATTTTTTCTCATCTTTGACTCAATAATTGTATGTCTGAATGATACTGAGATATCAATACTTTACTGTACACATGTGTCGTTAGCATAGTGGTTAGAGCGTTAGTCTGTTAGTCCGTAGGTCGTAGGTTCGATTCCCCTCGTCAGCAATTTTGTTTATTTTCATAGGTTTGCGATATTTCTAGATTCCAATCGTTAGGTACTAAAATATGAAAATCTAATGGACACTTACTGTAATTGTTTATTATTTAATTTTTAAATGTTATAAACAATTTTTTTCTACTTCATTTACTATATCCATTGTTAGTCTCCATCTTTAATACAATTTCTTTAAGAAGAGAAATATTTTATGAATAATAACTATTTATTAATATTATTTACCATTTTGTTGTTAAATTATTTATAAATTAATTATGAATTTACGACTAATTAATAACAATACGGCATTTATTGCAGCAATATTCTCAGCCAGCACTTGTCCAATGCTGCGCCAGCGCTGCCTGGCAGCACTGACAGACAGTACTTCGGCAGCGCCAGACGACGTTATCATCCCAGTGCCATGACAGTGCTGGCTCTCAGCCTTGCCGCCAGTGCTGCCAGTGCTGGCGCAGTACTACGCCAGTTGTAAATTTCCCATTGGGGGTATCCAAATTTCTGGCCGTGTGTCGTATACAATTTTTCTGTATCCCCAGCCGAAAGTACGTTAAATAATTATTGTTTGAATAATAAAATAGCTCAATAAGTTGCCCGCCCGACTTTTGCAAAGTCGAGGCGAAGCCGAGACTTAGCTGGTCGGGCGGGCATGAAAAAAAATTATAAGTAAAAAATAATTGTAAGTAAAATTTAAAAAATAGTAAACAAGAAATTTTCTTTTACAAACAAATATTTAATATTTAAAAAATAATAAAAGAAAATAAGAAATTTCATGCATTATTTTAATGACTGTCAGTTGTTTTCAAAACGTGAGCTCTGTAAGTAACGTGTCTGTGTGGTTGCTATGCTAACATGTACGTGTGTTGAAATTCTTGTAACCAATCAGAGCGCTCGTTGGGTCTGTCGAGCCGGCCACAAAAGTCGCTATTCCCGGAGCCAAATCAGACCGGGAAGACAGTACTTTCGGCAAAGGGATACAGAAAATGAAATTTTTGTCGCAACCCCTCAATTACACAGCCACACAAAAAAAAAGTTCTGATCTGGGGGTCTCACTATGTAGACTTTATGTTTTTTGGGTCGCTGAATCCGAATCCGAGGTCAATTTAACCCCATCAGATCAGGATTTTGACATAACCTCAAAAACCCAATATGGCGGACACATTTTTGAAAAGTTCATTGGATTCGCTTGAAATTCGTTACTCGGGGGTTTTTGGGGTCGCTGATTACGAATTTGAAGTCTGATTTTAAAAATTCAAAATGGCGGATCCAATATGTCTGTGTCAGCCATACTGGATCCGCTATTTTGAATTTTGAAAAACCGACATCAGATTCGTAATCAGCGACCCCAAAAACCCCAGAGTAACGAATTTCAAGCGAATCCGATGAATTTTTCAAAAACGTGTCCGCCATAGTGGATCCGCCATTTTGAATTTTTGAAATCAGACTTCAAATTCGTAATCAGCGACCCCAAAAACCCCCGAGTAACGAATTTCAAGCGAATCCAATGAACTTTTCAAAAATGTGTCCGCCATATTGGGTTTTTGAGGTTATGTCAAAATCCTGATCTGATGGGGTTAAATTGACCTCGGATTCGGATTCAGCGACCCAAAAAACATAAAGTCTACATAGTGAGACCCCCAGATCAGAACTTTTTTTTTTGTGTGGCTGTGTTATTATAAAAAAGAGAAAGAATAATTTTTGGGAAAAAGATAAAATAAAAAGATTGTAAAAATATTTTTGACTAGCAGAAAAATGTAAATGAATCTTTTTTCTATTGTGAAATAATGTAGTTGCAAATTTATATTGGAATAGTGACAAAATGACTTTTCTGTCAGACACGATACAACTGATATTAAGAGAAAAGTTTTTGTTTTTCTTTGTCCCTATTGTTGTTGAGTTGAGGAAAATGTTATTTCTTGAAAGATGAATTACTCTCGCTCCATTGCCTTTTTGTCCATTAAATTACCTTTATACACTGCACCATTTATTCCTTGAAATCCCGAGGTGAGAGTTTACTGCGCTTCGTGAACAGGTTTAACTTACCTATCTGAAATCATTCTCCTTGCCTCTTTTCTTAGTCACCTTCTTCTATAGTAGTAGTAGTATTGCTAGTATTGCCCAGTAGTGCTAGAGGGTGAACCCCAGGTTAAATTCAATGGAACGAATAGTTTCGCTTCCTGCACTTGTAACTGTATAAAATAAAATATATCGAAAAAACGAATACAAGAAAAGAGAAATAGTATAAGTCTCTTTTTATTTCATTTATCGTCAATACAAAATACTTTTTCTTTAAAGTATTGTTTTGACTGCTTATTTCTTCCATTTACATGTGTGTATGTGTGTTTCATATCCGACGATGCTTGAACGATTTTTGATTTCTTCTCAGATTTCATATCAAACCACTTTTTTCAAAGACGAGAAAATAGAATGGAGGTTTAGTCAAACGTGAAGTCAGACGGTGAAATGTCAATTTGGGAAAATAGTGGAATTTTTAGCGTGTAACGTAATTCTTATTTTTGTGACTTGCAGTTTTATGCTGCAATATGTCGAGTAGTCTCTAAATTCGAATTAGTGAAAAGTCGTTCAATAATTGAATTTAATCAAATCTTCTACATATGTACTCATTTTTAGTATTTTTATTATTTTGGGTCAAATTTTAGAGGAAAATTATTATAAGAATTAGTAGAAATTTTTACTGATTTAAATTAGTGGACGTCTTTTCATTAATTCAGATTTAGAGAGCATTGTTAGGTGAAAATTCAATTTTTGGAGAAAAAAAATATTTAAACTTGAATTAAATACTGAATGTTAAGCTTTCAGAAAATATTTTGACCCTTTTTGAACTTTTATTTATCTTAAAAATTCATAGATTTTGAAATCCATGCGTAATTTTTCAGAAAATTTGTTCTTGTATCCACAAAGAAATTGCCTAATAAAAAAACTGATTTTTATTATTTTTTAAGCATTATTTTAGAAAAAAATATTCAATTAGTAGGTAAAAATAATAAATTTTTTTACACGAATACATTCGGACAAATGGTTATTTAATATAAAATTCACTCCAACGTTTCAAAATCAAAACGATTTCCTCTTCAGGGAGTCAATAAATAGAATGTTTTACATTACATGTCGAAGAAATTAAAATTTTTTTGCCAAAAATTGGAATGTGTCATTTGGAGTTAGTAACAACCCGGAAACTTAATCCATGGTCAAAAACAATTTATAAATAATAAAAACGACACAAAAAATAATAAATAAATAAACAATAACAAAACAATAAAAAACAAAACTTTTTTCAACAATTCACAGTGACGACAAGTGTAAATTGTGAAGTCAAGATTAGAACATTTTTTTTTATAAAAAAATATTGTTTTTAGATTGAAAATGCTAAAAAATACCATTGTTATTCAATTTTTTGATTTCAAAATTCATTTGTTTATTTTCCTAACTAACTTCAAATCAATTTTTTAGTATTTTTATACAAAAAATTATGATGTGTAACTAATTAGTTAGAAAAATGAAGAAATTAATTTCCAAATAAAAGAATTGGATAATAATGCTAATTTTTTAGAATTTTCAGCCTAAAAACAGTTTTCCTCCAAAACAATGCTTCGAAAATACATAGCAAAAATCATTTTTCGTTCGTCAATTTTTTTGTAATTACAAAAACATATTTTCTAAAAAATTACCTTATGACTTTCAAAATCTACCAAGTTTTGTGAAAAATAAAAATTCAAAAAGTCTCAAAATATTTTCGGACCGATTTAATTTTATGGCCTTTGAATTCCTCTTAAAAATTACTATAAAAACAATTTTGTGGAATATTTTAATTATTTTCTTGACATAGTTAAAAATATCGATGAATCCTCCCCTTAATTAATTTGTAAAATATTTTGTATGAATTTTTTAAGTTGGTGATTTACTCAATTATTTTAATTAAATTGTACAATAGTAAGAATTTAAATTTTCTGTCAAAATTTTATTTAGTTATTTTATCGAAGGTAAAACAGCTAAACAAAATGGTATACGTTAGTTTAAAATTGTCAAAAATCAATTCCTCCTTGATAAATATTGTTTTTTAATAATGAAAAATACCAAATTTTCAGTTATAATTTTTAATAATTTTTGTGAATTTTCTTGTAAACTGATTCTATAATTTATGTTTCAGATCCCTTCCTTGGTGACTACTACCTATTTATTTGCGAATATGTCTTCAAATTGTCTTTCGCCTGTGATTTGTCATTTTCGTTGAAGAGGATATCCTTTGGAAAAATTAAATTTGTAAGTTTTTATTGTTATCTCGATTTTCATAGTGTAAAAAGCTGTGGTCGAATATTCTTCTATAAATTATTTTTGAGTTAGAATTTTTTTTATATTTTCGTGAATTTCAACAATAACACACTTGACATAGGTAAGGAAAATCAGAAAGGTCAGGGAGTTTCATCTGAAGTAGTGAAAAAATATCAAATTTCTAGGAGTTGAGAAAATCCACAAAAATTCTGGACTTTTTATGTCCTCCCGTGTAGAAATTGCAATGTGGCACTGGTAGGGGCCGTATAAGTTTTCCCTTTTAATATTAGGGGCCGAATAAGGCAAATTGCTGGGGACCTCACCAGTTTCGTTACGCAAAAGGTAATAGGGCCCGACAGTGGAAAATTAATGTGGCCCCAAACAAGGGCCTAACAGGACCCCTATCAAAGCCCTACTAATTCCAAATGACCGCCTACTTAAAAAACCCTGGTTTTTATTCATTTTTGACTATTTCTTGTAGTTCCAGGAGGCGTAAATAATTAGGAAGATGAGTAAATAATTATCATAAATTAATATCATAATTCTAACATTAATTATCATAGCTCCTAGAGGCCCCAATAAAAACGTAGTTGAAACAACTATAAAAAACAATTAAATTAATTATATAAAGTAGGTAGTAAACTGAAATTATTTATTTATTTATTTATGTTTAATAATTGTTTAATTTCGTTTTCTAACCTTTTTTCCTACGTACTTTTGTTTATTTTACCTCATATATTTAATACAAATACATCTAACAGAGAAAAAATTCCTAAACGCGGGGAATTGAACCCACGACCCTAATATTCGCAAACCGATAATCTAACCACCTAACCACGCTCGCACGCTACAATGACTTCCTTAATACTTGAGGACATTTATGTTCACATTAATTATTAATTTACAAAAAATAATGCCTCTATCAGTAATTAAAACTTGTTACTCAGGGGTTTTTGGAGTCGCTGATTACGAATCTGAAGTCATTTTTTAGACATTCAAAATGGCGGATCCAATATGGCGGTCAAAATTCAAATTTGATCAGATTCGCATGAAACTTGTTACTCGAGGGTTTTTGTCGTCGCTGATTAAGAATCTGATGTTACTTTTTCAAAATTCAAAATGGCGGATCCAGTATGGCGGTCAAAATTCAAATTTGATCAGATTCGCATGACACTTGTTACTCGGGGGTTTTTGTCGTCGCTGATTAAGAATCTGATGTTACTTTTTCAAAATTCAAAATGGCGGATCCAGTATGGCGGTTAAAATTCAAATTTGATCAGATTCGCATGAAACTTGTTACTCGGGGGTTTTTGGGGTCGCTGAATAAGAATCTGATGTCACTTTTAAAAATTCAAAATGGCGGTTCCAATATGGCGGAAAAATTTTGAATTTGACGCAGTTTTCTTAAAAATTGTGACTCGGGGGTTTTTAGGGTCGCTGACTACGAATCAGAAGTCACTTTTTACGAATTAAAAATGGCTGTTCCAATATGGCGGAAAAAATTCAAATTTGATCAGATTCACATAAAACTTGTTATTTGGGGTTTTTTGAGATCGCTATTTACAAATTTGAAGTCACTTTTAAGAAATTCTTGCTTTCACTAATCTATAATGTAAATAATTTATTATTTTTACAAGTTTTAAGCGAATTGGATCATATTTAAATATTTTATTATCTATTTTGGATCCGACATTTTGAATTTTTAAAAAGTGATATTAGATTCGTAATCAGCGACTCCAAAAACCCGTGAGTAACAAGTTTTTTGACAATCTATTTTGGATCCGACATTTTGAATTTTTAAAAAGTAAAATCAGCTTCGTAATCAGCGACTCTAAAAACCCCCGGCTTACAAATATTATTCGAATCTGATCAAATTTTTAATTTTGACCGCCATATTGGATCCGCCATTTTGAAATGTTTAAAAATGACTTCAGATTTGTAATCAGCGAGCCTTATTCCTCTGACTGGGACCGTTGAAAGAGATTTACTTCGCGTGCCACATTAATAAACAAATTGTTTAAATAAACTAAAATGTTGCAAAGAGCTATTTTTTAATTTTTTAAAAATATAAATTCATAACAATGAATAACTAATTAATAATTATAATATACTATAATATAATAATATAGTAGTTGAATAAACTGAGACTAACAATTTGATTGTATAATACTAGACGCAAAATAATAAAAAATAATTAATTAAACTTTTAATATTAGGGACCGTATTTGTTCTGTTTAAGACCCTTATAAGGGAAT
Source organism: Leptopilina heterotoma (assembly GCF_015476425.1). Lineage (NCBI taxonomy): Eukaryota > Metazoa > Arthropoda > Insecta > Hymenoptera > Figitidae > Leptopilina > Leptopilina heterotoma. Next base: position 136,775 of record NW_025111075.1, read on the forward strand.
TACTTCGCGTGCCATATTATATTCGAAAATGTGGAATTCGGTCTCATCAATCGGGCCGTATTAGGCCCTGATAGGGAAAACGATATAATTTTTTGTTGGGGAAAACTGTTACGGGCCACAAAAGAGCCCTATTATTATCAGGGACTATAATGGCAATTTCTACACGGGCTATAAAAAAAAATTGAAAAACTTAAATTGTCCTTGAATTTTCTATTTTACCTTAAAAACTTTTATTTTTTTGAAAAATCATGAAAAGTTACAGTTGCATTCTTAATAGAAAGAATTGAATTTTCGTATTTACAGGGATTTCAAAGTCGATGCGATTTTTACACAAAGTTTTTGTGGAAAAATCGAGTTGACTTTTACACTCCCTTAAATTCAACGAGAATTATTCAATTGAATTCTCGTTGAAGTTTCTGAAAATTATTAAATTTAAATTAAAACAAATTTCTTAAAATTGTTTTAAAAACATTCTAAAGACAATTAGGACGTATTTTAAATAAACTATATTTTATTTTTAAATAATTGAATTCTTAAAGAACTTTCTGAAAATTATTTAAAATAATTGATTGAGAGAAAAACTTGAGTTAAAAATTCAAGAAAATAATTGAATTTTGGAAAAATTGCAGTAACAATTTTCAGAAATAATTAAATTTCAAATGGTTTCAAACTACAACTTTTCAAAAATTGAAATTTTTCAATTGATAAAGATTTTCAAAAACAATATTTAAATATTTCTTTCAAAAAATTATTAAACTTTTGAATCATTTTAGTTAAAAATTCTAGAAAATAATTCAATCTTAGGAAAATTACAGTTGCAACTTTTAGAAATAATTAATTTTCAGAATGTTTGAGATTAAAATAAGAAAATTTAAATTCTTGCGGAAATATGAAGAAGTGTGAAAAAATTATTAACGCTAGACTAAGTACTGAAATTAGTACTGGAACTAGAAGTGAAATTAATTGTAAATTAATTATTGGATGTTTTAGTTCTAAATATCCAAATTACAATTACATTCACTTTACGCTACAATAATTATGTTAATATATTTCTGTTCATTAAGTTAAAAGAAAAATACTGGACTGTATTTTTTACTATACAGTATACCTTCAGTAAATTTTAATCCAATAAAATATTAATTTAATTACTTAGTTTAGTAATAATTTCAGTACTTCTTTTAGTACTCATTTCAATATTTATTTAAAAACATTTTTTATAAGTAGAAGTAATAATTTAGAAAAAATTCCGAAGTTGTAATCTATATAAATATTCTGTTATCTATACTGGCGTGGTTTTTATTGTTTGCAAACAATTTAGAGGACTGGAATAAAAAAACATTTTTTTAATGATCGAGAAACGAGGGTAGTTATTTGTAGCGTGCGTGTAGCTCTGTGGTTTACTCACTCACTCACTCACTCACTCACTCACTCACTCACTCACTCACTCTCTCTCCCTCTTTCTCTCTGTCATTAAATGTTACTTTCTGTATAAAGAAAATTGAAGTTAATTACGTAAATTTAATTTTTGTTTCGCTTTTAAAACATGGTAAACTTGAGTTTCATCATATAAAAAAATATGTTATTTTAATTTTTATTTCGAGTCAAAAGTTTCCATCTGTATTTTTTTCTTTTTTACTTTCTTTCTCTTTCACTGACAGTGGAGCATAAAACGATAAATTAAAAAATTAAAGGCAGTTGCATGACGAATAATAGTAGTTGAGAAAGAAAGCTCTGCTCTTTGATGAGTGTAGAATATATTTTACACTGTGTAGCTTGGGAAAATCGCTATGAACATTGGGGGGGGGGGCGAAAAATGAAGTAGGAATATACAGAAATGAACAGGAATAGAGACGTAAAATTGAAAGGAAAATTCGAGGTATTTCCTTGGTTTTATTTAGCAAAAAAGAAAGGAAAAAAATAGTAAGAGGGTATAAGTCGTCTTTCCGCTGCACACGCAATGTCGAGAAAGAAATCTTTTAGTTTTCTTGGCAAAAGAGAGTCGCAAAATTGTATCTCCCTTAACAGTAGGAAGTCGTTGATTTCTCCTGTGAATAACGTATTTTTATTTCAATTTTTTTGTCACGTACGAATAAAAAGTATAATACGTTCTTTTTAATAATTATTTTGAATTATTTTTATATTAAATAATTATTATTATTTGTATTTTAGAATATATTATAATTTAAAATTTTTACTCTCGATAATAATTATTTTTCTTTTCTTTCTATATTATTACGATTTATCAAAATTTAAAATATGTATTTTGTTTCCTTAGAGGGCAAAGTCACGGAAACTTGGTTTTAAGTATAATTATATGATTTTCGTTTTAATTTTTCTTTATTTAGGGGAAATCTTTGTTCTAAATTTTTTTAACATTCAACAGTAGATATTTGAGAGGATTAATTCGCTTAATTAAAGAAATTCTTTATTTACTTTTTTTGAATTCAATTTTAGTGCAATTTCTCCCCCTTGTTGCTGATGACATTATCTTTATTATTTTAATAAATGAAACGCAGATTTAATTACACAATAATGAGAAATAACAGATTGTTCTAATATACATACGATCTCGAAATTTCAATTAAACTCAACGTCTATACATAAAGTACGAATGTCCAAATGTTGACACACCGTTTAAAATCAATATTTTGAATGGAGTGCATGTTTCGTTAGTTTAAAAAATTAACTTTTGTTTTTATTTTTTTTGTTTGAAAATTGTTTTTTTTAATAAAAGTGGAGCAATTTTCTTTTATTATTTTTTTTACTTTTAAAATTTTATTTTACTTAATAATTTTATTCCATTTTGAAATTTTATTCTACCTACTTTGGAATTTTATTTTATTTTGAAATTTTACTGGGAGAAATGTTTAAATTCGAATGAAATTTTTAATTCTTATCAACTAAAGGCTTTAATCTTGATTCTCAAATAAAGTTCCCTTAAAGTAAAACTTGACATGTGACCTTATTACTAAGAGGAAATTCAAATGAAACTCCACCAAGATTCTCTATTCTCGTGGGCAACAAAAAAAAGTTGACGAAGCATTTTAATTCTTTGCATTCTTCTTGTTTTTTCTTTTCCCTTTTTTTGTTCTGTTTGTAATCTTCAACATTGCGGTTTGTTTGGTTCTGTTTCTGTTTAATAAATAAACATTTTGCTTTAGTGCACACAATTATTACTAATATTATTATTATTATTATTTTTTAATTTTTTTTTTTGCTTAGGGACTTTTGGGAAATCTGCGTACAGATACCTTGGATTCCGCACTCCAAGGTTATGTGGGGTTGGTAAAATGAAACAAAAGGAAATATTAAAAAAAAGATAAATAAATAAATGTTATAATAAACTGGCGACCTACTACCAGCCCGACCCACTAAAACCCGTAACCCTTCTTCTGGAGCCCTTTACCCTCCCTCGGAACTGTCGTAAGACTTTAGCCTTCGAGGGTGGCGCTCCAACTCTGTCGCTAATGCGACCTTCTTCTCTCTGCGGTTTTCCTGCGTCCGTAGTTTAAAAAAATGATTAAAACTATTTCATAGTCTAAGCGGAATTTACAGCACAACAATAATAAAAAAAAAATTGTTTAAGAAATGTTAAAAGTCAAAAGATAAAATCGCAAACGGATATAAAAAAAGAAAAAAAAGTAAACACGTATATAATTTTGAGAAGATAAAACTGTACAAAAATAAATAAAAAACACAAAACAAATTAAAAAATGTATAAGGACAAATAAATCACAAAATAAATTAATAAAAAAACAAACAAACAAATTAAAAGCTGTTTAAATTACGTTTTTTGGCGGCCGTCGAGATCCTTCCTCGACATAACCGAGATTATGAAGTTCTCGACTTGCCGCCAATTCTCTTCTGACTAGGTCATCAGCGATACCATGTTCTCCGGTGTAACTTGACTGTTTACACCTTCAAACATGGCCCGCCTCTCCAAGTCCCATTTCTTGCATGAGAAGAGGGTGTGCTCCGCGTTGTCCTCAGGGAACTGGCAATATGCACACACCTCGTCCTCGCGTAATTTAAAGCGACACAGGTACGAGTTAAAACACCCGTGACCTGTGAGCGCCTGAGTCATATAATAGGAAACCTGACCGAGTTTCCTATTTATCCAGGTGGCGAGTGCCGGGATAAGGCGATAAGTCCATCGACCTTTTTCCTCACCATCCCATCTTTCTTGCCATCTTTCTATGAGCCTGTGCCTCACTTCTTTGCGGATCAGGCCCTTGCTTGGTCTTATTTCCTCATCCAAGGAACTACTTTCTTTAGAAAAGAGAAGCATTTCTTCCCTTTCCCTCGCCAAAAGAGATCTTTTGGCGAGATCTTTTGGAGCAGATGCTGGCGGGACACTTGCAAGGACCTGCACAGCACTCGTAGATACCGTCTTATATGCAGAGATGATACGCGTTGTTATCGATCTCTGCGCCGACAGAATCTTTTCACAGATGGTCACACATCTTTTACTCCTTAGGGATGGGGCTTACGCTGGTGCTACAGAGAGCATTTTAGCGTGGGTGACACTCGCCACCAATCTTCTTTTTTGTTCACGGGGTCCGCCAACATGTGGCATTAGCCGTGAAAGATTAGCCACACACTCGATCGCCTTATTTGACGCCGTAGCCATGTGGTGGTGGAAGTTTAAACTTCCATCCAACTCCACACCAAGATATTTAATTTGCTTACTCCACTTGACCTCGAATCCGTCTATCACGATTCGTGGGAGCTCATAACCACGTCTGTCTGTGACCAGCAGTGCCTCGGTCTTTTCCAGGGCCATTTCAAGACCTCTGGTATCCAGCCAGCTTTTAGCTAGTCGCAGACATTCGTTCACCAATGTCCCAAGAGCCTCCTCACTTTCGGCAGTGCACACGAATAACGCGTCGTCCGCAAAGCCGATGATCACCGCACCTTCGGGCAGATCCATTCGCAGAAAATCATCGTAAGATACATTCCATACAAATGGACCCACCCTCGAGCCTTGAGGAGCCCCACGCTGCATCTCTTCCCTGAGAGTGCAGGTGTCTCCCTCATATATAACCCACCTGTCGCTAAGATAATTATCCATTATCCGCAACAAGTAGGGCGGCATGTTTTTCTTTTCCATCGACTCGATGAGATCTTTCCATCTTGCGGAATTAAACGCGTTGCGTATGTCAATTGCTACCAACGCGCAGAAGCTCTTCTTTTTCCCAGGTCCCAATTTGTTTTTTCCTGCTTTGGCTATGTCCACAACTGCCTGGATGGCATCAACCGTGGACTTGCCTTTACGGAAACCAAATTGGTGATCGGATAGACGATTCTCTTCGGTCAAGTGGCTTTGCATTCTCTGCAGAACCATATCCTCTAGAAGTTTACCCATCGTATCTAGCAGGCATATAGGCCTGTACGATGAAACCTTATCTAGAGGTTTTTCACCTTTCCTTAGGAGGACTAACCTCTGTCGCTTCCAGTCGCGGAAGAACTCTCCTCTCTCAAGGCAAAGATTGAAGCATCGAAGCAGAATCTGGGGTGAAGTGTCGATTACCAACTTTAGGATCTCGTTACTTATCCCATCGATTCCCGGCGCCTTGCCTGTTTTCAATCTTTTGCCTGCTTTTTGCAGTTCACTAAGTGTGAAGAGTTCTTCCTCTTCGACTTTGCAAAAACTCCAGTCCCTTCTAAGGTATGGCTCCGCAGGAGGAAACAAAGAACTTATTATCTTTCTGACCCAATCGGGATTGTCCAGGCCGGGGGTCTTTTGCCTCGTCACTAATTTCTTAGTTACGATTTTAAAAGCCAGACCCCATGGGTCCTTATCGACTTCCTCGATTAGGTCCTTCCAGCTATGGCGTCGCGACTTCCGGATCTCTTTCTTGAGGTTCTTTTTTGCCTCCTTGAAAGCCTCTTTCAACAAGGGATCTCCCTTAGATCGGGTATATGTCCTTCTTGCTTTGAGGCATTCCTTTCTCAAGGAGGCTAGCTCCTCTGACCACCAGTGCAAGGATTTTCTTACGGGAGTGGCGCCTTTGCGTGGCATTGACGCATTGCAAGCGGTGACTATCATGTTCCTCACCGCTCGCACCTCCCCATCCAGACTGCTCGGCCTCTTCACCCAGCCCAAGTCCTCAATTAAAAGGGCTTCTCTTAGGGACTGGCCGAACTTTTCCTTGTCGAGTCTCTTCATATTCCACGAGGAGGTTTTGCGACTAGGAACATCCTGTCTTTTTCCTCCTCGTGTGTCTCCCATCGAGACTGAGAACTCAATGTACTGGTGGTCACTTGCGGTATATTCCTCAGAGACCCGCCAGTCGGTTATGCGGCTAAATAGTTTAGACGATGCGATCGTTAGATCTATAATTGATCCGATCGCACCTCTTCTAAAAGTCCATGTATTTCCTCGGTTTACAGCCAATAAGTCGTTTCTGGAGATCATTTCTCCAATACGAATTCCTCTCTTGTCGAGTCTCGTCTCACCCCACTCTGGCGACTTTGCGTTAAAATCGCCAGTGATGATGACATCCAGCCTGGATTCTGTGAGGCTCGCTTCTAGGTCTTCGATATTGGCTTCGAAGTTTGTCAGTGGGTCGTTGGGTGAGAAGTAGCAGCTATACATACGTATATTAGCTACCTCTATCCACACGAACCCACTGCTCGTCTCCAGAAACTTGTCAACCCGCAATTCTGGGTTGCACAGCTTTATGGCGGCTCTCTTCGCCTTATCCTGATACCAAGGGGCGAGATCGCTTCCTTGATACTGCTCACTGCAGAACAGGATATCGACCTCATTTTCCCTTGCTGTTTGCATTAGGAGCAACTGTGCATCCTTACTTGTATGCAGGTTGACCTGCAAAAATTTTAAGGATTTGCCCTTTTAATCTTTTGCAGTTCTTCTCTGTAAACCGGGCAGGCTCTCTTTCCGGAATCGTGATCCGTCTCTGGCTTCCCCAGGTCCAAGCACGTAAGGCACTTCGGCTTAACTTTACAGCTCTTCGCGAGGTGTCCCTCTCCGCCGCATCTCCGACAGTTTTTACTTCTGTCGGGGCCTTTGCAGGTTCGGGTTGAGTGTCCGTATGCTAGGCACTTTTGGCACCTAGCTACTTCAACATGCTTGCGAATTGGAGCATTTATCCATCCGATTTTTATTTTACCAAGCTTTAGCAGAGTATTACTTTCTGCCTCTGTCAGACGTACTAGAGCAACCTTAGTTCCTCTGTAGCGCGGCAAAAGTCGACACTCCATCTTCAGGTCAGGTTTACCCAGCTTTTCTCTGAGTGCTGCATTTACCTCATCCTCTGAGGTGGCTTCGTCCAAATCCTTAATCTCTAGAGACCTTTTATTCACTAGAGGTGTGACCTCAGCTTTACCATGCAGGGCCGAAGACAGTGCATCTGCAAATTTTAAGGTCTCTCCGCCCTTTTTCACTATCACGAGAACCTCCTGTTTAAAAGTTCTCCTGATTTTCCGGATCACGGTACCCGTATCTTCTGGGTTTACCTTTGCTTTTATTAGCGGCAAGATACCCTCATAAAACTTTGGGTCGCTTGCCGTAATTTTAACAGCTTCCGTGCTCCTTAGCTTCAAAGGGGGCTTCGGAAGCTCCTTTTTCTCACCTGAGGGTTTCTCTTTTGGAGTCCGTTTCTCCTTGTTTTTAACAACCTTGAAACCGTCTCCATTGTCCGCTCCGTCCTTCAAGACGGTCTCAGCATACGACTTGCCAGGACATTATTATTATTATTATTATTATTATTATTATTATTATTATTATTATTATTATTATTATTATTATTATTATTATTATTATTATTATTATTATTATTATTATTATTATTATTATTATTATTATTATTATTATTATTATTATTATTATTATTATTATTATTATTATTATTATTATTATTATTATTATTATTATTATTATTATTATTATTATTATTATTATTATTATTATTATTATTATTATTATTATTATTATTATTATTATTATTATTATTATTATTATTATTATTATTATTATTATTATTATTATTATTATTATTATTATTATTATTATTATTATTATTATTATTATTATTATTATTATTATTATTATATTATTATTATTATTATTATTATTATTATTATTATTATTATTATTATTATTATTATTATTATTATTATTATTATTATTATATTATTATTATTATTATTATTATTATTATTATTATTATTATTATTATTATTATTATTATTATTATTATTATTATTATTATTATTATTATTATTATTATTATTATTATTATTATTATTATTATTATTATTATTATTATTATTATTATTATTATTATTATTATTATTATTATTATTATTATTATTATTATTATATTATTATTATTATTATTATTTGCAATGATAACATTGTTTTAGCAAAGAATTTAATTTAATATTAAAAAAAAGGAAAAAAAATATAATTAATTTCAAATTTACAAAAAAATTTATGAACTGACAAATTTGACTTTATTATCTTTTAGTTTTTCAGATTTGTGTGACAATTTTGATAAGAGCAGCGAAAGTGCCTTCAAGCAATTTCTAGAAGTTATACAAGTACATATAAAAATAATTTTGTTAAATGAAATAATTCTTATTTTAAAAAAATTGTAATGAATTGGCAAATTTTACTCTATTTTCTTTTAATTTTTCAGAGTCGAGCGTCATTCTTGATAAGAGTATACTGAGAGCGTCTTCAAGCAACTTCTACAAATTATGTAAGTTTATACAAATATGGTCGCTATTATAACAATGTTCTGAAGAATTCTAAAGAAATTTTCTGTAGTGTATAGAAATATTCTGTAAAATATTATAAAGAAATATTCCGTAGAATTTTACTGAAATATTTTGTAGATTAAAAGAAGTATTCTGTGAAAAATTACAAGAATATTTTATAAAATTTTATAGGAATATTCTGTAAAATATTACAGGAGTATTTTACACAATATTCTTGTAATTTTTTACATAATACTTGTTTAATATTCTACAGAAAATTGAAATTTTTAAATAAATTTTACTATAAAAAGAATATTTTATAGAATGTTTTGTAGAATATTACAGAAATAGTTTACAGAATTTTTATAGAATATTTCAGAAATATTTCAGTAATATTTCTATAAAATATTTTAGGAACATTTTAGGAATATTCAAAGAATAGTTATAAATATAGAATATTTCAGGAATGTCTCTATTGAAAATTTCAGTAGATTATTTTAGGAATACTTTTATAGAATAATAATGGAATAATACAGAAAAAATTCTTTGCAATATTGCAATAAAATTCCAAAAAAGAAAATTAAATTATATATTTCTCTACAATTTTCGTCGTAAAATTATCTAAAAAAATATTTTTATTCTAATGTGAAATGAAATATTTTTTTATAACACTTTCTTTCATGACGAGGGGGATGAGAATTCTGATTTTTCTGTTTGATATAGGAAACTCTAATATTCTTTGTAAAATGATAAAGGAAAATGTAAACAAAACGTTTTCGCTTTAAGAATTCTGTTAACGGCTGATTTTATGACAAGATTTAATAATTGCTCCTGTACTTTATCATCGCTCTATTGACATTCATAATATCAGGCGGATGAATGCTCATTTTCTGCTTCTATAAACGGAAAATCCTCTCGAAAAGCAAATTGGGCTTTTTTCATCCCTCCTCTCATTCTGCTTGCGCTCACTTAATTCAGCATTGTGTATTTGTCAGGAAGTATTATTCTTAATTGGCACTGGTTCTACTAATTGCAAGTAAAATTCTATCGTTATTGAGTAAACTGGCGAGGAAGTTGAGAGCGAAGTGAATTTTGTGGTTTTTCTCCAACAAAATACTGAATTAAATTTTTATTGCTCGATATAGTAATTGGCCTTTTTTTGAAATTAAAAAAGAAGGAAAGTTTTAAATGAAAAAGGATACAGAATAAAAAAGTCTATAAAATCTATTTAAAAGTATATTAAATGTTTTTTCTTCATTGATTGTAAAAATTGACTTGAACGTTATGTTTCTTTGTATATAAGTCTTTCGCGCATGTGATATAGAAATTTGATAATATTATAAAGTAAAATTTTTCATTGACCTTAATTTCATTTTTTCTTTATTTTACTTTGTTGAAAACTTTATATTCAAGTTTATTATATTCAAAGTTTGAGTGAAAATTTACATTTTGCAAGTAGATGTGAAAAAATAATGATCTTGAAAAAAATATACATGTTATTTTGTTGAAAGTTTTGAAAAGTTACTTTTTAAATATTTTGATTTTTCCGCTTTTTATAAATTGGCTTTTAAACTTAATTTTTTCTTCACAAACTTGATGGAATGTTTATAAAAAGTTTATTACAAAGTCTCAATTATTTCTTTTAAAAGAAATTTAATGAATTTAAACTATTCGAAGAAAGTTTTTTCTGTTTGTTTGGAAAAAAATCAATTATATTAATTTGAAAACTTATTGTCTTACAAATATCTAATTATCTGCGTTTAATATTAACTATATAAGAGTTTGCAAAGTTAATTTATAAATTGAAATTATAATAATTATAAATTACCATTATTGCTGAGATGAAAGTAATTTTTCACTTGACAAATTATTCAAAATTGTCTTCTTAATCTTTTTCTGATAATTTTTTTCTTTTTACTCTTTTATTTCAATTTTTATGCCATTGAGCGTTTTTCTCATAAATTATGTTAACTACATAAGAGGAAAAGAAAAAAAAACTCACCGGAAAGTGATTGATCGAGAAGGAGAAGAAGAAGGCACGTTACAAAGATTATCATGGTCCTTTTTTTCTTATTATTTTGTTTTGCAATCTTGTCTGCGTTACGATAAAAATCTCTTGTTTACAATTTAAAAACACCGGTCATGCGAATTTTCCGAAATAAAAAACCGGCTTTAATTTTTCTTTAAGAGTCATTTTTGATCGATTTTTTTTATCGAGAGAGAGAAAAATTAAGTAAAACTTAGTTATTTTATTTATATTTTTTAATTTTGATTACAAATTTTCTTTTTGCGTGTAAAAATTGTTAAATACGCGAATAACATCCTTTCTAGAAAAGTGTGCTGAACCGACTGAAGGCGTCCAAACTCTCTCGAAAACCCTTTCAGTAATGCGCATTCGCAAAACTTGCCCAATCATTTCCCAACTATTCTCAATGTTTTCTCCTTTGAAAATCCACCCCTCTTGTGAAAATCTTTTCAAGTTTTATGTAGTTTGTTGTTTATTTTCATTTACCTTTCTCTCACACCTCTTGTCCATTTAATTCAGTCATTGTCACTAATTAACATTTCCATTCTTTGGAACGAGGGAACAATAGAGAAATCTTGTTAAAAGGAAATTTTATTAACTCTCTGATTTTCTTTTTTACGCATTAGTTAATTTTTTGACGTTTCCTTTTTTTTGTTGGAGCGATTTTTTGTAATTATTGTTTTTAAAAACAGTTTATAATTGAAAAAATATTCTTGTTCTTGGATTTGTCGCGGATTTCAATTTATATTCTTGCATGTTTACAATAGTTATGATTTTTTAAAAAATCTCGGCATTTCAACTATATTATCATTTCCACGCCTCAGAAGCCATTTAAAAAAATTGCAAGAAGATCGAAGGCGGGGAAAGCAGTGATTTTTATTTTTTGTCACAGATTTTTCAGAAATCCTAAAATATAAAATAAATCAAAATCACTGCTTTCCCCGCCTTCGATCTTCTTGAAAAATTTGTTAATGACTTCTAACATTAAAATAAATAATTAGCAAACGAAAAAAATTGCTTCCAAGGGGTGGAAATTATAATTTAGTTTAAATACCGAGATTTTTAGAAAATCCTCGAAAAATCAAAATTACTACTTTTCTTGCCTTGGATCCTTTTGCGATTTTTTAATGGCTTCTGTTATTAAAATAAATATAATTACCAAGTGAAAAAACATGCCTCTACTCAACTCAAGTTTCAAATGTAATTTTTATACATGTAATTTTCTCATGAAATCCCTCAAACATTTTTTAAGCTCATATAAATGTAATAAAATTCAAACTCAAAAGATTTAAATTATAATTTCTGCAAATATTTTAATTTTCATTCTTATGTTTCTAATAATGGTTGGGGTACAGTTTTTCTAAATCGTATTTTCTAAATTTTTTTTTTCTAATAAAGGTGAATTTCTAAAAAAACTTTTTTCTAATAAAGGTGATTTTGAAATTTTCTATCTTCTAATAAAGCTAATTTTCTAAAAATTAATTTTTCTAATAAAGGTAATTTTCAAAATTTTTCTTTTTTCTAACAATATTCTATTTTTGTAATCACGATCAATAAGTACATATGATTAAAAAATAAAATTTACGAAAATTTGTTAATTCTTTAAAAAAATACTTGATATTTCGTTAAAAAATTATAATAAAAAATAGAAATTATGCAAATTACTTAACAAAATTTTTAAATAATCTAGTTAAAAATCGTAATTAACAAATTATAGGGATTTTTCCCTAAAGATATTTAAAATTTTCTAAAAAAATTTTTTATAAATATATTAACTTTGGAAATTTATATGTAAAAATGATGCAAATTATTTTTTTCAAAGAACAATAGAATTTTGTTAACAAATTGTGATGAGAAATAGTAATTTTATAAAAATTTTTTTTCATTTTCAAAAAGAAACTTATAATTTTGTAAACAGAATTGTAATTGAGAAACAGAAAATTTAATCTTTATTTTTAAACAATTTTCTAATTTTTATCAAAATTATGGAATTTTAGAAATTTTAGAAAAATAAACGTTAGAAATTATAACTTTTTATAAAAACTTTTTTCAGAAAAAAGATTTAATTAGAAATCGCCTTTTTAGACAAAAAGGTGTAGAAAATACTTTTTTTAAAATAGTGTTCGCCTACCCTAATAATTGTTAGTATTCATCCGAAAAATATATATTGAATACATTGAAATGTTGATAATTGAAGGAAAGAAATGTTTAATAGAATTTATAAGTATTATTTTTTCTGAAATAAATAAAGTACCCGATTCTGCGTAAACGCAATGGCAAGAGTATCAAAAAATGTAAAAAAATGCGGAATTTTTTTTGAAGTTTATTGAATTATCTTTTTATAGGAGACTGAATTTACCAAAAGAAATAAAAATTCTAAAGATTTAATTGAAAAACACTATTTTAATCTAAAAAACATACTAAATATTTAAACTTCAAAATTATTTAAGTGTCTTTAATCAATTTATTTTTGTCAAACAAAAGTGGCAAATAAAATTCAGTCCACTAATTGAATAATATTGTAAAAAAAATTGTTCGATGTTAGAATTTAAACTTTTTATCAATACCAAGTTTGAGAATTTCATTAAATTTATAAGAATTAACAAAATAATAGAGAATTCTTGAAAAAATTACATGTATTTACCATTTTTAACATCAGTTGAATAGAGGCATGTCTTGATCATTTTTCTTTTATTTGTAAAAAAATTTCTTTGCATCAAGTGGTTATCACACATATGGGAATACTCATAACCAAAATTTCTATCAAAACATTAATTACTATAGAAAAACAAAAGACGACACTTTCTGTTCACGGAATAGCAAATTATTATTATGTAATAATAATAATAATATACAGTGCCGCTCAATAACTTTTGCCCACCCTACAGCGATTGAGAGCTGTACAAAAAGTTTTGTATTTTGTTTATTATTAAAGATAAAAAGCTCAAAAAGGTCTCTTTTTAAAGCTTTTTTCCTAAGCTTTAACACTGTATAAAACGAAAATTAAAAAAATTAATTTGTTAATGTTTAAAAAATGTTATTGCAACATAAAATTTTTCGTTTTTTTTCGTTTTTTTAAAGTGATACAGTTTCATAGGAAATTGTCGCATATTAATTAAAACACATATTTTCTAAAAGCTAGTTTTATCACATTTAAAATGCATGTTTTAAAATTTTTATACGATAATTTTTAAGAAAAATATGATTTTTTGTTTAAAAAATTAGCCATTTTTTTCAATTGTTGATAACTCAAAAACGGTTACTTTAGGAAAAAATTTTTAAGAACATAAATTATTCCTTTTTATGTGCAGAATTAGAAAAAAAATATTAAAAATTTTTTTTTTAAAAAAATTTTTTTGACTTTTTTTGAAAAAAAATTTTTTTTTCAATTGTCGATAACTCAAAAACGGTTACTTTAGGAAAAGAATTTTTAAAAACATAAATTGTTCCTTTTAATGTGCAGAATTAGAAAAAAAATATTAAAAAATTTTGTTTAAAAAAATTCTTTTGACTTTTTTTGAAAAAAATTTTTTTTTTATTTTTTATATTTTTTAGTTTTAATTGTAGAAACTCGCTTTTTACACTCATTCAGGAGCTGTAAGACGTCTATTTAAAACACTTTTTCTCACTATGTATTTATCTTCAAATGGAGTAGTTAATCTACCTTTCGAATATTCACATCTATTTTTAATACTAGCAAATTTTAAAAATTTATTAACATTGTAATCGACAGTACGTCTTGAAATGTTAATTAATTTCGAAATCTGTCGATTACTTTTTCCATCTTTGTGATGCGTTATTATTGCTATGCGCTCATCAGTATAGTTAAATTTCGAGATTTCATTTTGCTGATTAATCAGAACATATAATGTTAATAATAAATTTAAATAATAAATATTTTATCCAATTTCGCGTATTTTCAAATATATAGAGAAAGACTTCCGATATTTATGACAATTGTCACAAGACTGACATTATGATGACAATCGTCGAAGTAATTAAGAACCTTTAATCCGTTTACAAACAATATAATAAATAAGTATTATATCAAAAGTTATTTAAATGATTGGTGAGTTAAAATTATTGAAAAAAATTAAATAAATACGATGAAAAATTTTCTTGCTTGTTGTAATGAGTGTAAAAAGCGAGTTTCTACAATTAAAACTAAAAAATATAAAAAATAAAAAAAAAATATTTTTCAAAAAAAGTCAAAAAAATTTTTTTGAAAAAAAAATTTTTAATGTTTTTTTTCTAATTCTGCACATAAAAAGGAACAATTTATGTTCTTAAAAATTTTTTTCCTAAAGTAACCGTTTTTGAGTTATCGACAATTTTTTTGAAAAAAAAATTTTTAATATTTTTTTTCTAATTCTGCACATAAAAAGGAATAATTTATGTTCTTAAAAATTTTTTCCTAAAGTAACCGTTTTTGAGTTATCAACAATTGAAAAAAATGGCTATTTTTTAAACAAAAAATCATATTTTTCTTAAAAATTATCGTATAAAATTTTTAAAAAATGCATTTTAAAGGTGATAAAACTAGCTTTCAGAAAATATATATGGGATTAAAATGCGACCATTTCCTAACAAACTGTATCACTTTAAAAAAAACAAAGAAAAACGAAAAATTTTATGTTGCAATAATATTTTTTAAACATTAACAAATTAATTTTTTTAATTTTTATTTTATACAGTGTTAAAGCTCAGGAAAAGAGCTTTAAAAAGAGACCTTTTTGAGCTTTTTATCTTTAATAATAAACAAAATACAAAACTTTTTGTACAGCTCTCAATCGCTGTAGGGTGGGCAAAAGTTATTGAGCGGCACTGTATATATTTATTTATTCAAAAAAAAAATTTACGGGCAGAGCCAATTATTATTATTTTGATTATTATTATTACTATTAATATTACGTTTCGCACAAAGTAAATTATAATTGCAATTGATACATAAATTGTTAACTGTTATTATCAGTTTTGATTTATAATTTAACGAAATATCCAATTAACTTATATGCGCTTTGAATTGATCTGTTAATTACTAGCGCTAATTATTATAATTGTTGTGTATACATATTTTTTTCAAATCTTTTTGAATTTGAAATAATTTTTTTTTTTTGCAATTAAAACGAAAAGTGAGAGAGAGAGAAAGGTCAGAATATAAGCCGAGAAAAGCTGCCCGCGTGAAAAATGAGACACTTTTCAAGACCTGTTGAAAATCCTTATAGATCCATCTTAAATTCTAAGTCCCTCAAGACCGCATATGAATTCTGAAATGAATCCAAGGCTTTTCTGCGAAAAATTTAACGCGTCTTGTGAAAAAAAACTGCGAGTTGAAATGAATTTTCATTGACCTTAGAATTTTTTTCTTTTGCATCAAAAGTCACTGTTCATTTTATTTCGATTTTAAAAAAGATTTATTTATTTATTCAAAAATTTACTGAGCGATCCCGTGAAGAGAAGGATAAAAGGATAATTTTTTTTTTAATTTGAAATAATTTTGACGAGTTGATTTATTTCTTGTTTTTTTCATCTTTTTTTAAAAATAGGTTTCTTTATAAATATGCAAAGAATAAATTAACAGGTGTAACAGGTTCTATTGTTTTTTTTAATATTTAAATCTGAAATTAAATTTTGAAAATTTTTTTTTGTTTTTTGTGAATTATTGTAAAGTTAATTAATATATATTTAATATTTATTTGCATATTTTTGTTAAATATTTTTTTCATATTAAATTCAATTTCTTGCAATGCAAAGGGAATAATTTTTACTTTATTTATAATTTTATATTTTGTTATAAATATTAGTATTCGTTTCATAAGGCATTATTTTATTATATTATATGGATGTAAAATTATACAATATGTAAATAATAGGAAGAAATAATTACAATTCTGAACAATGAACATATTTAAATTACAGAGAAAGGATTATAAATGAACGGCTTTGATTAATTAGTCGGTTTTCACAAATGGAATATTCTTCTTTATGAATAATGCGATATTAAAACTTTGTCTTTGAAATTTAATTTCGTACTTTTCAAATTTAATACATTACTTAGAAGTAATTTGTTAATATAGAATTAAAACCAATTATAGACAAAAAATGTGCACTTTTAATAAAAATTCATTTTTTCTTAAAAATCATGTTGCTGTACAATAAAATATTATTTATTAAAAAATAAATCAAAAATCTTATTCTTTGTATCAAGACGAATCGATTTATGTATATGTCGTAGCCACATTGTGAAAAACCGCACTTCATGAAATGCCTAGACGTTTCATGAAGTGCAGGCACATTGTGAAAAAAATATTTACTTCACCACGTGTCCAATATTTTTGGACATTTCATGAAGTGCAACAGCCAATTATGCATTTTGTGAAACTAAATAAAATTTCACAATACGTCCAAATATAAAATGCATTTCATGAAATGCCCAAGTCGTTGAATGCCGATAATGAAGAAATTGTATGAACTTTCTTAGTATTATTTCTACGGTAAGTATAATCTCAAATTAAAATCTGATTCCCCACCTTAACCGATTAATTAGTCATTCATTTACAAATCAATGTCATTATCTGTCTATTAATGTAGTGTTGTTAGTACATTTGAAAAAGAAAGACTGATTATCTAATATAAATTTTTTTTAATTTATTTCAATTTTCTTAATTATAAAAAATTAAATTTCTTTTATTTATATTTAAATTATGGTTTTACAGATTACTTACAGTTTATTCTTTGTCGAGACTATTTCACTACCACGCGCGTCACAGATTCGTTTTCCATTTTTTTAAAAATATAAATTAGATAATCAGTCTTTCTTTTTCAAATGTACTAACAACACTACATTAATAGACAGATAATGACATTGATTTGTAAATGAAAGACTAATTAATCGGTTAAGGTGGGGAATCAGATTTTAATTTGAGATTATACTTACCGTAGAAATACGACTTGGGCATTTCATGAAATGCATTTTATATTTGGACATATTGTGAAATTTTATTTAGTTTCACAAAATGCATAATTGGCTGTTGCACTTCATGAAATGTCCAAAAATATTGGACACATGGTGAAGTAAATATTTTTTTCACAATGTGCCTGCACTTCATGAAACGTCTAGGCATTTCATGAAGTGCGGTTTTTCACAATGTGGCTACGACATATATAAAGTATATATTATATTAAAAATTATAGAATTAATTACAATTAAAATTGAAAAATTCACTTTTTTACTAAAAATTTTTTTGTTTATTTAGATTCATATTACTGTATAAGAAAATTTTATTCTTTCTATTAAGACGAATGAACTTTATTGAACTTTATTAATGTTAAATTATATTAAAAATGATTTAAAAATTAAATATACTTGTCGTTAATGCTTCCTCTACGAGAAATCAAATTTTTTTGCTGATCGTAAAGAGGAAGCAAAATGTTCATGTAATGAACATCTGGATTTACAACTTGTTTTTCAAAGTCAAAAAGAAATTGTATAGACAAAGGTAAATTTTCAGAAGTTGTAATACGGAAGGAAAAAAGTAATTTTTTACTTACGTAATTAATTTTGAATTCATTTTTTTTTATTTCTTGTATTAAATTTTAAATTTAGTAAATTTAAATTTCTTTTTTTTAAAAAAACTTTTTTAGAAATTCGGACTTTGTAATTAACAAAATTTATCAACTACGAAATTTGTGGTTTCAACCATTTTTTTATTATTTTTTTTTGTTTTTGAGTACTTAGTTATCTGGTGTGTATATGATAACATAATTTCGCAGAGATTTTAAATGACAAAGCACGCGAAAATGGATGAATTTTACAAGGAAACGCGTGCAAACGACGTTTTAAAGGGATACAACGGTAGATTTATTGACCAACTTTTTCTGGCGTTAAATAATTATTATAAATTAGCCAAAAATGCATTTTTATACACATATGAGTGTTTTTTCAATTAGAAATATCATTTTTTTATTCGTAAAATTCCATTTGAATTCAAAAATAATTTCCAAAAAAGGAAAATGTAGATTCAAGCCAAAAATAAATTTATTTGTTTTATTTTTTGTTTCAAGAATAGTTTTTAGAAAAACATTTTCGAGAAATATTTTTTGAAAATTTCAATGGAATATGTTTTATTATTATTATTTATATAAATACTATTATTAATTCATTATTTATATCAAAATTGTGATCTGAAATTAGTTTTTTAATAATGAAACATTGCAAATTTACAGTTAGAATTTTTGTTTTATGTTTTTTTGGATTATTAATAAAAATATAAAATTCTAGGAATTTTAGAATTTTCGATGCGTCGTGACGGACGAATGAAAAAGAGTCCAGCGAGCAAGAATTTATTAAGCCATGATTTCGGAGCTTTAAATGCCACAAAGTGACTGCAAAGGAGGCCCCTATGGGTTTAATCCAAAGGGACTGTACCATTAGAAGATTCCAACGCTGAAGGCTGTAATATGTAACGAGGTAAATACGGCTATCCATAGTTATGTTTCGGTACGGATAAAAAACTGACTCCGCTGTAAAAATACGGAGTTGTAAAATCGACCACCTCGACACGTCGCTTAGAAACGCTCAATGGGGCAAAAGCTAATTGAGCCGATCACGCCATTCCATGTACCATCGCGTCCAAGTTTTCTTCCAAAATGTCCGTCCTTCCAATTCTTTGGCATTTTGTTATTTCACCCTGATGACCATCGTGAATGGTGGTGCGAGTGCAGTTACTATTTGATACAAGGGCATTCCAATTTTCTCACCACCTTGCTCAACATAAGCGGGCACAATTCCACCATCTGGCCAAATAATCGTATCAAGACGCACACTCTTTCCGCCCTTGATGTTTCCCACTTTGGTTCATATGAAAAAAGAAAACATTGTTTTTCAATTCTTATTATTGCAAATTTTACGCGTAAAACGTGGTATTCAATTTTTTATTATGAAACTTACAACATTTTTTATTTTCAAATATTAATTTTAATTTTTTAACACTTTCAGATTCAAAATTTAAAAATTCACTTATTCAGTGCAAAACTAATTATAATTTTCAAAAATTTTAATAAAATCTTTGCAAAAATTCAATTATTTTCAGAAGTAATAAAACTTTTCGGGAGAATTAAATTATTTTCATAAATAACAAAACAATTATCACAGGCCTACAAATTTCAGACCCACAAACGGGATAAGTCATTTCCGATGTAATTTGTCACCCTGAATCCAAAACTGGCAGCGAAATTGCTCTATCACGTCAGGATTCTGAGATATTCTAACCTAAAAGAGTAAAAAAGGCCATTTTTGGCAACATTCGACTCTCCATAAAATCTACAAAAAATTTTTTGTATTATTGGAACGAATTTAAAAAAAAGTACAATTATTCACCTTTCAAAATATTCTACACCCGATCCGATCCGACTTTTTTTTACTAAGATACAACAATTTAAAGTTTAGGTTACACGACCTAAAAATTGAAAAAAGGAAGAAAAGAATAATTGGAAAGTACTTTAACTTAAGCATCTGATTCTTAATATTTTGGGATCGTTGATTAGAAAACCGATGTCGAATTTTCAAAACTCAAAATGGCGGATCCAATATGGCGGCTGTCAAAATAAAAAATTGGTCAGATTCGCTTGAAACTTTTTACTCGGGGGTTTTTGAGGTCGCTAATTACGAATCCGATGTCAGATTTTCGAAATTCAAAATGGCGGATGTAATATGGCGACATATTTTTAAAAAATTTAACGGATTCGCTTAAAACTCTTCACTCGGGTGTTTTTGAGGTCGCTTATTAAGAATCTGGTGTCACATTTTCGAAATTTAAAATTGAGCCTCCCAATTCAAGAACTCGCCCGACGCTGGGATAAAAGAGCCGCGTCGGGCGAGTTCTTGAATTGGGAGGCTCAATTATTGTGGATCGAATATGGTATTATATGTTAGTAAAATCGAAAAACGTAAAATTCGAAGTCTTTTGAGTACTTGAAAAAAAGATTTCCACACCTATAGATATCTAAATTGAAAAAAGATGTATTTACAGGTCCAGATATAATCAAAGGACTGATTTTGTATTATACTCTAAAAACGAAACCAACTATACGAAGATCCTTTGTAGAAAAATGTGTAAAGGTTCATAAAGAAAAATAAAACTTTAAATTTTATTTACTAAAAGAGTGTATAAATAATACCCTAAATGTTCGAATTTTACGTTCTTCGATTTTACTAACATATAATACCATATTAGATCCACAATAATTTTAAATTTCAAAAATGTGACACTAGATTCTTAATAAGCGACCTCGAAAACACCCGAGTAAGGAGTTTCAAGCCAATCCGTTAAATTTTTTAAAAATATGTCGCCACATTACATCCGCCATTTTGAATTTCGAAAATCTGACATCGGATTCGTAATTAGCGACCTCAAAAACCCCCGAGTAAAAAGTTTCAAGCGAATCCGATCAATTTTTTATTTTGACAGCCGCCATATTGGATCCGCCATTTTGAATTTTGAAAATCCGACATCGGTTTTCTAATCAACGATCCCAAAATATTAAGAATCAGATGCTTAAGTTAAAGTACTTTCCAATTATTCTTTTCTTTCTTTTTTCAGTTTTTAGGTCGTGTAACCTAAACTTTAAATTGTTGTATCTTAGTAAAAAAAAGTCGGATCGGATCGGGTGTAGAATATTTTGAAAGGTGAATAATTGTCCTTTTTTTAAAATTCGTTCCAATGATACAAAAAATTTTTTGTAGATTTTATGGAGAGTCAAATGTTGCAAAAAATGTCCTTTTTTACTCTTTTAGGTTAGAATATCTCAGAATCCTGACGTGATAGAGCAATTTCGCTGACAGTTTTGGATTCAGGGTGACAAATTACATCGGAAATGACTTATCCCGTTTCTGGGTCTGACAAAATTCTAAATTTTGTAGGCCTGTGTTATTTTTATAAATAAATAGTAAAACTCTTCACAAGAATGCAATTATTTCCACAAATAACAAAGTTCGTCGGAAAAATTCAATTATATTCTAAAATTTTAATAAATTTTTTTTGTAAAATTCAATTATTGCTTCCAGGGACGTAACAAGGAACTTTTGAGTCCCGATAGGTGGCGCATTGTGTGAGCACCGTGTTCATTTTCGCTAAGTACAAAAATATTGATAATTTCTTTCTTTGGGCTCGTATCAATTGAAAATTGTTGTTGTGAGGTGATATTGATGTTGGTGGAGTTGTTGTGACTATTGGTTTAGTTTAGTTTATTTGTAATAAAATTTTTTGAAATTGTTTACAAATGTATAAAAAGAATAACAAACTTAAACATAAGATATTAAACTCGGCGTACAAAACAATACAGAACACACATTACTCATTTATAATAAAAGATCTCAAGAGAAGCGCGTTTACAACAAAATAAAATAAATCGTTAACTTGTTTTGGACATTTAATAACTAACAAGTTGTTGAGGTTTTCATTATCTGATTTTTCAGTGTATATATAACAAGAAAGATGCCTTGTTCGCAGAGGCTCGTATATCGGGCAACGCAGCAAAAAATGCTGAACATTTTCCCATTCGTTGGAATTACACAAGGAGCATGTGACATTTGCGTTCCATGTATATATATTTTGTTTATATGTTAATTTTAATCTGTTTAAATTTGCTAACCGTAACTGACTTACTATTCTAATTTTTCCTATGGACATATTATATTTTAAATATTCTTCTGTTGAGTTTAATTGACTAAAAAATCTATAATTAGGATTATAATTAGAATTTATCACTCTATCTATTGCCAAACTAATCTCATTGTTACACCATTTTTCTATTATATTTTTCTTTTCATTTTTTATAAAATTTACGTTTTGAAATTGGTGTTCCCACAAATATCCAGCCCCCAGCGAATCCAACAGCATTCTAAGCCGCGAAGCCCAATTAGAACCAACTGGAAAAGAGCCATCAATACGATCCAACTCATACATTCTTATAAAACAACACTTTGCCAGTCTATCATCCGGCATCTCAAGCAATTTTATCCACCAATTCAGAATACGTCGAAATAAAATTACATTAGGAAATGGAATACCAGATTCCAGGCGCACAAAATGATTGGGAGTATTTTTTGCTAAACCTAAAATATTTTTAAAAAAACGAGTTTGCACGCAATCTAAATCATTCAAGTAAGATAGGGACCACACCTCACCTCCGTAGAAAGCTGTGGCATTAATTACACTGCTTAAAAGACTCACAATAGTATACCAGGATTTGTTTTTACTTCTATATAGAATACTGCGAACATTAGCTGCCGCCGTAAGTCCCTTAGCCAAAAAAGAATCCTTTGCTAATTTAAATTTACCAGAAGAAGAAAAAGGAACCCCCAGATAAATATAAGATTTTACATACTCAATTTTTTCACTTCCCCAAAATAGAGGCTTTAACTTCTTACACCTTCCAGATTTTCTAAAACGTACTATTTTAGTTTTTGATACATTTAAAATCAAGCCGTTAAGATCACAGTATTCCTTAAGTATTTTGAGCTTTAACTGTGTATCATGCCATGAGCGTCCCAATAGGACAATATCATCTGCAAACAAAAGCATCACTACCTCCTTGTATGAATCTAACTTTAAACCCTGTACTCCCCTCTCCTTAAAGAATTGAATTATATCAGCGAGAAATAAAATAAACAACAGAGGGCTAAGAGAGTCGCCCTGTAAGACCCCTTCAGTTACATCAATAGTAGCAGATTTCCGATAACCGAGTTTAATTCTAAAATTTGCCCCATCATATAAATTTTTTAAAATTCTTAAAAATTTTCCTGAAATCCCCAATTCAAATAGCTTAGACCATAATTTATTATGCTGGACGGAGTCGAAGGCCCTTTTAAAGTCCACGAATACTGCAAAAACATAATCTTTTTTAGTTTCTAGATTTGTATTAATTAAACAGGAGAGAGTGAATAACTGTTCGACACAACTTCTCTTTGCTCGAAAGCCCGCTTGTTCCTCAGGAATTAGACGGCAAGACTCCGCCCATCCCCCAAGCCTCTTTGCAAGGAGAGAGGTAAAAACCTTTGTGACAGAATTTAACAAGGCAATGCCTCTATAATTCATTGGATCGGTGTGATCCCCCTTCTTATATAACATAGACATATTCACCTCTGCAAACGATCTCGGCACGTTTTCACTTTCAAAAATTCTATTAATCATATTGAGAAAATAATGAGACCATTCCGACGGCAAATTTTTTAGAAATTCGTTAACAATTTTATCGGGACCAGGTGACTTATTGTTACTACATTTAGATAAAACCTTATTTAGTTCATCTAAACTAAATTCAGAATCCAAATAAGGATGCAAAACAGTTACAAAAATTCTATCATTTATACACCTTCCGGGATAAACATCCTTATAAAATTCTACCCATGCATCCAATTCCACACCGTTGGATCGATAGTCCTTAGTATTAAACAGTTTAACCGTATTCCAAAACTCTTTGCTGCTACTTAAATTACTTAATTTAACCTGAATTTGACCATTATATTCTGTTTTGGCCTGCGCAACGATTTTCTTATATTGGTCTCGAGCAGAAATATAATTTTCTAATAGTTCCAAACTCTGTTTATTACTTTTAAACTTTTTATAGTCTTTATTTACTTTGCGTTTAGCCACATTGCACTTACAATCAAACCAGGGTTTTTTTGCCATAAAGCTATTCACTCTTTCAGATGATTTTTTCACAGTCAACATTCCAGTCTTTCTAGCACTATCTAGGATTGCTATTTTAAAATTATTGAAGAGGCAATCAGTGTCTTCGCTATTAAAATACAATAGTGTTGAACCTGACAGGTTATACAAGTAATCATCAATTTTTGTTTCATCCCATTTTATATTTTCCACAGGAAAACCTACAGCCGTCTGAACCAATCTAGACTGCGTTGAGACATCTAGTTCTATACAAACCCCAAAATGATCTGAACTATCAGAAAAATTTAATACAGTCAAATCGCAGAATAATTTAATCAAACTTATATTAAGCCAAACAAAATCTGTTACACTGCAACCCGTTTTTGAAACATAAGTATAGTTGGCAGGATTGTCAGAAGGCGAGCGACCATTGCACAAAATAAACCCGGTCGACTCCATAGCAAGAGTGAGTTGCTTACCTCGTTTTGTCACTTTATTATCCATTGAATTTCTTAATCCAATCAGCTCTGTTTCATCGAAAATTTCGTCAACAAAACTATTCAAACATCCCAGTCTCGCATTAAAATAGCCCATAACAATTGTTCCCGCACTTCGAAACTCTGAGTCCTCCAAACTTGTAAGAAAATCATCCAAAGATCCCACACAATAACTGTCATCCACTTTTGGAGGCCAATATACATTTCCGATATTATATGCTTTATTTTCATATTTTATTGATACAAAGATCCACAAATTACATGCATCGACTAATGTTACTTCAGAGAAAAAATCCCGTCTAACCAATGTGATCAGACCACCACTCGCACGACCTTTACTCTTATCTTTGGTAGCAGGACTCACAAATAATAAAAATTCATTAAAAGGTTTAGGTAAAATGATCTTTTCTGATACGCTCCAAGTTTCTGCCAAGCAAATTACATCATACTCAGTTAGCGCATTGTTGTGACTATTGTTTTTTGTGTAATTGGTCTTAAAGTGACGTTTCAGAACATAATTGTGTACAGCCTATTTTTGAGGTTAGGTGTGCCTCGTGTAAACACGTAATTGTTAGAAAAACGAAAATGGCTCCCCCCAGAAGAGATACCACTAAACAACCTCAGATTACTAGTTTTTCGTCGAAAAAGAATGAATCAAGTGAAAATGTTATTTTGGCGAAGCTTGAAGAGATGGATAAGAAAAATCAAGAAACGCGAAAGCAAATACAGAACATTGCGAGAGTGGTAGACGAGTTGAACGCACTGCGTAAAGATTTTGACAGACATGTTTTAGAGTGGGATAAAGAGAAAACCTCTCTTTTGGAAAGAATTAGTTTTCTAGAAAGAAGAGAGGAAATCAGGGATCGTGCGGACAAGAAAAATAATGTTGTCATTAGTGGATTCGTAACCTCCTTGAATGCGAAGATAGAAGTCGCCGAATTCTTGAAAGAATCACTGAATGTTGAAGCAAATATTGCAGAAGTGCGTAACATTTCAAATAGTAAGCAACAGATGATTAAAGTGAAATTGGATAGCGTGAAAGATAAAGTTATGATTATGAAAAACAAAAAGAAGTTAGAGGGAACGAAAACGTATATAAATGATGACTTGACATGGCAGGAGCGTGAAATTCAGAGAAGCATACGAATGAGAGCTGTAAAGGAAAAGCAATCCGGCAATCAAGTGAAAGTTGGATATCGGAAATTGACAATCGAGGACAAGAATTTTATTTGGAGGGATAATCAAGGATTAGTGGAAGTGAGGAACAGTGATAGCCTAGAACAAGCGACACAGAGTAGAACGGCTTCCCAGACATTTCGACGATCTTGTGAATAGCTGTCAGGCAAGTCAAATTTCTAAACAAAACGTTGACAGGGACCCTTTTTGTTCTTCCTTCTCTCAGAGAGACATTTTGTCTGATTTATCGGAAAATTGTGTTGGTATAACCTTTTGGAATATTCACGGTATAAATAATTTTTTCAGTTTAGATAATGACGACTTCGAGAAATACTTAAAAAGTGACGCGATAATATGTTTGTGTGAAACTTGGCTTATCAGTGATTCAATCAGTTTACCTACCTTCCTTGGGACACACTACAAAACACTAATAGAACCAGCAGTTAAAGATAAGGCTCGAGGCAGGGCTAGCGGAGGCCTACTTACCATCTATGACTCTAGAATCGTGAAAGAAGTTAAAGTACTGGAATCTAAGGAAAGTTGGCTGATTTTTAGTTGTTACATAGAGTGTAAAAAATATATAATTATCAACGTGTATTTGAGAGGCTCGAGTTACTCGGAAAACGTAGAGGTACTCCAATCATCCTTGTTTAATTTTGTTGGGACCAGCGACTGTTTGTGTATATTGGGAGGCGACGTGAATGCTAGAATTGGTGCGTTAAATCAGTTTGAAAAGGAATTGTTCGAAGATAGTGCATTCTCTGAAATAAGAAGATCAAAAGATGAAGTTACTGACAGAAAAGGTTATCTTCTTCATGAGATACTGGAGAACCTTGGATTCGTTGTCCTAAATGGAAGATCTGTATCGGATAGTCAAGGAAATTTTACATACGTGAGTGCATAAGGTGCTAGTACTATCGACCATATTTGGACTAACCTGAATGGACTGTATGTGATTCAAGATTTCGAGGTTAGGGATTTCGGACTCTCAGACCATTTGCCGATTCGTGCTGCTTTACAAATAAAAACTCCAGAGGATTTCACTACTGCATTAATCCCAATTAACACTACTGTTTCGAAATTTGTTTGGAAGGATGAAAGGGAAGAAGAGTATTTGAATTTGCTTACAGACCTTGGAAACGAATTATCAAATGAAATTCCACACGATATTGATACAATGAATGATCTATTGATTGAAAATATTAAAAAGGCAGCAATTGAATCGGGGATGCAACAAACGATAAAAATGCAATCAATGGAAAGCAGTAATAAGCCCTGGTTTAATAGTGCTTGTAAGGCTTCAAAAGTGATTTTGAATCGGTATCGTAGACTATGGTTTAAGTCAAAAAATACAATTGATCGAGACAATTACACAAGGGCAAGAAAGGATCACATTATATTATTGAGAACCACCAAAAATGATTATATAAAAAAGCATAAAGAAGCAATATGTAATACAAAAAATCCAAAAGAATTCTGGAAAGCAGTGAAATTTTTCAAAAAGAAAAAATACCAAAATAATATAATTTCGAAAGAGGAATGGACAAGCTTCTATAAGGAAATCTACGACACTGCTGTATCGCCCAATGAAATTTATTACGACTGTAAACATCCTTTTCTTAATAGGGAAATAAGTATGGAAGAAGTGATTAAAGTAATTGGTAAACTAAAACTTAACAAGTCGCCAGGCCCTGATGGAATAAACAATAATTTCTTTAAGTGTCTACCTGTGAAGTGGCTGAAATTGATGATTACTTTGTTCGAAAAAGTTCTTAATGATGGTGAAATCCCTCATAGTCAATCGGATGTAATGTTACTGTACAAGAAGGGTGATGCGAAGGACCCGTTGAATTATAGAGGAATCTCATTAATGAATTCAATAGAAAAAATCTTCACCTCTATTTTCGCTGGAAGATTGAATACTTGGGCAGAGGAGTGCCATATATTGCCAGAGGCTCAAAGCGGATTTAGGAAGAAAAGATCTTGTGAAGATAATATATTTATTCTTTCGTCAAAAATCCAACTCGAATTGCAGAAACCCAAGGGTAAATTGTTTCTTGTCTTTGTCGACTTTCGCAGAGCCTTCCCCTCGGTTGTCCACAGGATTCTCTGGAAGAAGCTGTATGAGGTGGGTGTTAGTGCAACAATTATTCGTGTCATGCAGGATTTTTATTCAAA
The DNA here is from genome assembly GCF_015476425.1 of Leptopilina heterotoma. Taxonomy (NCBI): domain Eukaryota; kingdom Metazoa; phylum Arthropoda; class Insecta; order Hymenoptera; family Figitidae; genus Leptopilina; species Leptopilina heterotoma. The sequence continues at coordinate 165,046 of NW_025111075.1, forward strand.
GGCCAAAATGCGAGTAAAGATTGGTTGTGCTGAAAAAACAGAGGAAATTGATATTACAGAGGGAATCCTCCAGGGTGACTCGTTAAGTCCTCTACTATTTGGGATCTTTTTGTATGATATGGTAGAATTCTTCGAAAGCAGGGGACACACAGACATAGCAAAGAAAATTAAATTAATACTTTTTGCAGACGATTTAGTATTCAATACTACTTCCATTATCGAAATGCAAGAGATGTTGGATACATTGTCAGAGTATTGTAGGATTAACTCTTTAGAAGTAAATACATCGAAGACGAAACTACTAGTCTGTTCAAAGGGCGGAAAACCAAAAAAATATCGTGCTGTCAAATATAGAGAAGAGCCATTGGAAAGAGTTAAAAGCTACGTTTACCTAGGAATACCAATAACCACATCAGGATTATTTAATTTGGCTGCCAAGAGCATGGTAGCAAGAGCTAGGGTGGCATTGGGAACCATTTGGTCAACTTTTATGGCTGCAAAGGTATCGTCGTGGGACTCGAGAAATCGTTTGTTTGATGCAGTGGGTGTTTCTACTCTTTTATACAGTGCTGGAGTTTGGGGACTCAGGCATTTTGATGATATCAATTCACTGCAAGCTGCTTATTTCCGCAATTTGTTAGAACTTCCTAGAACTACGCCAGGCTATATGCTTAGAATTGAGGTTGGAGTATCAAGATTAAGTGACAGTGCAATGATTAGGGCAATTAAACTGTGGTCTAGAATTTTTAACATGGAAGATTATAGATTTCCAAAAATATGCCTAAATAATCTTTTGGCTCAGGACAATAAAAAAGGAAACATTGTAAAATACAACTGGGCATCCTTAATGAGACAACAGTTCATCAGACTCGGAATTGAAGAAATATGGCTAAATCAAGATCCTACATCTCTCAACTGGAAACAATTACGTGAGAATATGAAAGAACTTTCTTTTAACAGTGACATTCAACGTGTGAGTGATTCTAGATATAGCCCAATTTATAAGTTTCTTGTTAATTTAAATGAGCTTAAATGTGAAAAATATTTAACCTTTCAAGTCCCTATTCATTTTACACGAATTATGTCTCAATTAAGACTCTCAAATTTTAATGAAGTAAGATTTAAATTAAACAAAATAGTTTATCGGTTCTCAACGGAAGCAATGTGTACGCTTTGTGATGAATATGTACCTGAATCATTAGAACATTTTATGTGGGAGTGTCCTAAGTACGCGGATTTGAGAGAAAAGTATTTAATTTGTGATCCTTTTTGTAAGGTTATTTTTACTGATTCAGTATTACATTGTAAAAATTTAGTTCATTTTATTACGAATAGTCTAAAACGACGTTCACTTTTGTTAGAGGATGATTACTGATATTTATTATAGCTGTTTCAGATGGACTCTTGTAATAGATTTAATATCTTAATACAATAAATTAAAAAAAAAAAAAAAAAAAAAGTAACAAGGAACGAATAGGCCCCCCCGCAACATTCCTCTTGAGGCCCTCTTAAGGCGACTAACATTTCAAATTTACAATTATTAATGAAAAAATTAAACGTAATTTTTGAAATATTTTCAATAATATTTAATTCAATGCACTGAAAATATAAAAGTAATTACGAGAGTTTTGAAGTTTCTTAACGTATTTGGTGATTTTTTAAGGAGAATAAAATAATCAGCAATTCAGAACTATAGAATAAAATGTGATAAAAATATTAATAATAAAAAGTTAGACTGCTTAAAAAAATATTTTTAAATATAATATTTTTTTTACAAAATTTATATAATTTTATTATTCAGTCTAAAATTTTCAAAAAATTTTTGTTGCCGAGGCCCCCTGTAACCAGAGGCCCCCCTGCAATGCGGGGTTTTGCTGTGTGATAGTTACGTCCCTGATTGCTTCCTCATAAAGGAAGCTTTGTATTAGCAAAATTTTGTATTGTCATTTTTTGACATATTTATAAGGGACATTCCACGTCAACCGGATCAGTAGAATGTCCAAAATTCTATGGGACCGATTTCAAAAGTTAAGGTCTTAAAATAATCGTGTGAATGTCCTCTATCAAAAGCAATCTGGTTTTTTGAATAATAAAATATGGCGGAACAAATATGGCGCCTAAAGTGATTAAAAATAAAATTTTCGTTTGAAAATCTTCTGATTTCATAAAACAAAACATTGAAAAAAGTAAGTAACACTGTGTGCCTTTGTTTTTGAGGTCGCTGATTACGAATCTGAAGTCAGATTTTAAAAATTCAAAATGGCGGATTCAATATGGCGGTCGAATTTAAAAAAATTAATTCGATTTACCTGATAATTGTTACTCGGGGGTTTTCAGGGTCGCTGATTACGAATCTGAAGTCAGATTTTAAAAATTCAAAATCAAAATACCGATAGATGCGTGAATCCATTAAATGTTGATGGTCATGTTGGTAAATCTTTAAGAAAAATTTCGAAAATATTGTTAGAAAATTTTCCTGATTTGCCAGATAAAGCAAAAATATGTAAGACTTGTAGAACTATGTGCGCTGAAAAAATCCACTCTAGTGCGAAAGATGTAACTTTATCTGAAAAATCGAACAATTTAGACACACCGGAAGAAGGAAATCCGAAGAAAAAAAATGTTTGTCTAGAGAAAATGAGTTAGAAGAACTCTTGACAGGACTCAAAGAAAAATTTTCTAGTTTACCGGAAAATGACCCTTTAAGATTATCTATTCTCACAATTGCTCCTAATTGTTGGTCAATTCGTAAAATTGGAGAAGAATTTAATACTTCTTATAGAATGGCACAACAATCCAAGGAATTAAAAAAGGCTGCAGGAGTTTTAGGTACACCACCTCCAAAAAAGGGTAAAAGTTTACTTGAAAGTACTGTAGTAGCAGTTAAGAAATTCTATGAGAGTGAAGTAAATAGCAGGATTATGGCGAATAAAAAAGATGTCGTAAGCGTAAGAATTGATGGCCAAAAACAGTGTGTACAGAAACGATTGTTACTTTCTGATATAAAAGTACTCCATAGTCAATTCAGAGAAGAGAATCCTGAAATCCATATTGGATTAAGTAAATTTGCATATTTGAGACCAAAATGGTGTGTACTTGCTGGTGCAAGTGGGACACATAGCGTATGTGTATGTGTTATTCACGAGAATTTTAAATTAATGTTTGACGCTCTTGATTTCAAAAGTTTGACAAATAATTAAGAGAGCCCCCTACTAAATTATACTGATTGCTTGAACTTCATTACTTGTCAGAACGCGTCACCACTTTGTTACTTAAATGAATGCAAGAACTGTCCGAAAATTGAAATCTTTTCTGATTACATAATGAAAGTTCTAAAAGAAAACCAAATATCTCAAGTCATTTATAGCAAATGGCAGTCTACTGACAGGTGTACGCTTAATAAAGAATGTCTTTCTGCTGAAGATTTCGTTGATGAATTATCTGATCAGTTGCAAAAATTATTAACCCATCATTTTATTGCTAAGAACCAATCAGAATTTTTATTCCAGCGAAAGGAGAATCTAAGTGATGATGAGGTTTTAGTACAGTGCGATTTTTCTGAAAATTATGCATATATTGTACAAAATGCTGCTCAAGCATTCCACTATAATAATGACCAATGCACAGTACATCCTGTAGTAGTCTACTATAGATCTGAGAATGAAATTAAGCACTTTAGTTTTGTACTTTTATCTGACTCTACAACCCACGATACAAGTGCTGTGTACATCATGCAAGAAATGGTAGTGCCTGAAATAAAGAAATTGTGCCCAAAAGTAAAAAAAATTATTTATGCTACTGATGGTGCTAAGCAACATTATAAAAATAAATTTCAAATGATGAATTTAATGCATCATGCACAGGACTTTAGCCTTGAAGCAGAATGGTTTTGTCATGCAACTGCCCATGGCAAAGGTGCTTGTGATGGCGTTGGTTCTATTTTGAAAAGAGAAGCTACACGTGCTAGCCTACAAGCTGAACCATCAAAAGCAATTGTAAATTCGCCAGATTTATACAAATGGGCACAAAATAAATTTGTTAACATTAAAATTCTTTATTACAGCAAGCAAATGCACTGCAAGATTCAAAAGAAACTTGCGAAAAGATTTTCAAAGGCACCAAGCGTCACTAAAATCCAAAGTGGGCATGCATTTATTCCTGTTGGTAATAATCAGTTGGCAGTAAAACGATACTCTGGTGCAGTAGATAATCTTTCTATAGTTCAGTATTGAATTTTCAAACCCAAGTTAAATAGAATGATTTGCAATCAGCCCTTTTCAGGGCTCCAATAATAGCATTGTCTTTAATCAGCAATTGTCATTTATTTGATCCGCTGTTCCCGATATTTAGAATTTTTAAAATCTGACTTCAGATTCGTAATCAGCGACCCTGAAAACCCCCGAGTAACAATTATCAGGTAAATCGAATTAATTTTTTTAAATTCGACCGCCATATTGGATCCGACATTTTGAATTTTTAAAATCTGACTTCAGATTCGTAATCAGCGACCCTGAAAACCCCCGAGTAACAATTATCAGGTAAATCGAATTAATTTTTTTAAATTCGACCGCCATATTGGATCCGCCATTTTGAATTTTTAAAATCTGACTTCAGATTCGTAATCAGCGACCCTGAAAACCCCCGAGTAACAATTATCAGGTAAATCGAATTAATTTTTTTTAATTCGACCGCCATATTGAATCCGCCATCTTGAATTTTTTAAATCTGACTTCAGATTCGTAATCAGCTACCTCAAAAACAAAGGCACACAGTGTTACTTACTTTTTTCAATGTTTTGTTTTATGAAATCAGAAGATTTTCAAACGAAAATTTTATTTTTAATCACTTTAGGCGCCATATTTGTTCCGCCATATTGTTTTATTCAAAAAACCAGATTGCTTTTGATAGAGGACATTCACACGATTATTTTAAGACCTTAACTTTTGAAATCGGTCCCATAGAATTTTGGACATTCTACTGATCCGGTTGACGTGAAATGTCCCATAAATTTTTTTTTATTATGCCTAATACTTTAGTACTTTATATATGCACAGGAACTCCCCGTATAAATGTTCTAAATAAATAAAAAAAAATTTCGACGTATTTTGACCTCCGAAGTCCCAAAAACGGATTTTAAAAATTTGTCCCGATGTGTGTGTGTGTGTGTGTGTGTGTACTACCCGTGTGGAAAAATATTGTGGCAGTCTAGAGTCCAATGATTTCCCGATTAGCAATCATCAAGTCCGTCTAATTCTAGACGGTCCATCAAGTCCCGAATCAGTGACTTAACAGATGGGCTTATTAGAAAAAATCTAAGTCAAATATGTCCGTCTAGTACGGTGTTATTAAGACCGTCTAGATTTGGTCTAGGATGTTATATGCGCATGCGTCGATGTATGCCCAGCTGTTAAGTAACATGGCGCCTAATGGCGTCGCGTCGTTTGGCGTCGTTAGATCAGTCAGCGTATGGTGCATTTTCTTTGCGAATTTTAGTATTCGTTGTGGTTTCTGTTTTATGTGAATAATAATGTGCTATGTTGTTGCTGTTTTCTGTATAATTTAATTTTAAATGTGCACTGAAAAAAATAGATTTTGATGTGTTTCTATGTGTTTTGACTAGTCGGCTGAAGCTATCAGTCGTACTCAGCATAAATGTTTAGGCGTCATCTACCAATATGCCTCTCCTTCAAATTTAGTAATACTTAATGATTTAAAAAACCATCGAGTATTTAAAAGATTGGTGCTGAGTACGACTGCTAGTTTCATCCGGCTGTTTTGATTTGCAGTAAATTTTATTTTACAAAAAGACTACTATATCTCCAATGCCAAAGATTGGGAGAGACACAAAGCCTTACGCTTAAAGAAAGTTGAAGTGAAAAATACAGAAAATTAAAATATTTTTTTATCCTTTTTATGTAAAAAAAAGTCATCAAAATTATTTCAAATATAATTAAGTTTTATCATTCTAAGAATAGTTGTCATAACATATAATGAGAAATTTTGAATAGACGTAGATTAGAATTTACTAGCACTGCTGATCAGACCAGAAACGCTGGTCTATTCTAGACGATAGCGTGGAAGTTTCGTTTCAATTCTGAACAGCCGCTCGACAAGACCGTCTGCCCTGGGTCTAGAAAGACGTTAGACAGTCTATTAAGGATTGTCACCGGCAATATAAGGAAATGAGAGAAAATTATAAAAATTTGACAGTTTAATCTTTATATTATTTTAGAAACATATGATTTTTTTCATAATTTTTTACCACATAGTTTTTTCTTAAAAAAATAAAATAAATTTGCAATTTAACATAGGCTCTTATGGGAGCTCAGATAAATCTTAGAAAAAAGTGTGAAGGAAATGAGAGAAAAATCTGTGGTTTTGTATATGGATAGACAATGTCAAAAAGTTTAAACTGGAAGATTTTAGAAAAAGTTTACCACAGATTTAATGAATAAATAATTATTAAAGTTTTAGTTTTCAGAACAGTAATAATTGTATAAGTATCAAACACAAAAACACATGAAAATGTGGCAACATCGCAACAACACACAACCTCAAAAAAATACAAATTTGATCTGTACATTTGAAATTAATAATATTCCTTAAACATAAGTTAATAACTTTCATGTTTCTTTTGCATCATAATTATATTTTACATTTGTTTATTGTAATTTTCGTGTTCTCAACACTAAAAAATTTGAGGTTAACCTCTGACAATATACTATATTCCAGTCGTACCAACCATATGTCGACTATGTTGTGTAATGGTTTTTAGCACTTTTTCAAAAAATTAATTAAATACATTTTTTAATATGTTAGTCTTGAAAAAATTTTATCATTAATTTTTACATCTTTTTTGAATGTTTTTTTTTCTTTAAATAAAATAAATTTATAGGATTTTTGATTAAAATTATGAAACTGAAATTTTTTTTTGAGGTTGCAAACATGCAAGATTCTACATGGGAGTAATGGGAACAATCCCTTTGCCCCTCACCACAGCTGTGACAATCCTTAAGCGCTTGGTCAGCGCCCTAAAATTTTTCCACACGGGTAACATTACATTTGCCTCAATATCTCAGAACGAAAAAGAGCTAAAGGCCTCAATTTTTTTTTAAATTGTAGGTCTCCCCGGGGGACATAAAATGAGAGTATTTTCAGCCCGATTCATAAAGTTTAACTATTTTTTTTTGCATTTTTCATTTAGTAAAAAAACGTTTTTTGGACATAACTTAAAAAAATGTTAGGACACTTATAAATCTTTTTCTTTAGTTTTGTAGAGTTTTTTCACACGCATCTTTTGAGCCCTAATTGAACATTTTTCGTCCATATTAACCGGAGATATTAAACTTTTAAAAATCAAAAATTTTGGAAAATAAGACTTTTTTAAAAATTTTGTTAAAAAATGTAGAAGTTTAGTTTTGTTTTGTATTTAGTTTTGTAGAGATTTTTCAGATGCATCTTTTGAGCCCCAATTAAACATTTTTCGTCCATACTAACCGAAGTTATTAAACTTTTAAAAATGTAAAATTTTGAAAAATAAGACTTTTATAAAAATTTTTTTAAATTATGTGAAAGTAACTTCAAAAAATTATTACCAACTTGAAGAGCATTAAAAACGCTTCGATTGACCTATTTTTAAACCTGATTCGGGCAGAAATTATGAAATTATTGGTATTTGAAAAATCAAAAATTGTGGAAAATATCATTTTTTCAACATTCTTGTTTATGAATTTATGTGTAATTATTAAACTATTATTACCATCTTATAGAATATATAAAAACACATTTTTTAGACCAAGATTTAATGATTTTTAACCCTTTTATAAAAAGTAATTCTTATATTTCAATTATTATTATTTCTATGAGGAAGCAAAGTGTTCATGAAATGAACACCAAAATTATAAAAATGTACAACTTGGCAGCGGTTTTTTTTATAAATAGGTAAATAGTAAAATTCTTCGCAAGAATTCAATTACATATTTCCATAAATAATAAAATTCATCGGAAAAATTCAATTATTTTTATTAATTGAAAAATTTGTATTTTTTATAAATTTGAATGAATCAATAATTTTAGACGAAATATCACAAGAAAAATAAGAAGAAAATTCAGGCAAAATGATTTTTAAAAAATTGAAATAAAATTCTCCAAAATATAAAATTTATTTCAATAACGTTTGAAGAAATTTACAAGTGTTTGACAATTTATTAAAAAACTAAGTTTATAATATTTAATTACAAGTTGTTCATTCCATGACCATTTAGGTTCCTCATTATAATAATTATTGAAATTAAAACTTTATATATACCAGAGCCTAATTTTTTATCATAGAATTATTATTTCAAATTGATAAGATAGAGTTTCAATACACAAAATACAAAAATCGATTTTTTTCAAAAGTTAAAAAATGAATAAAAAAATTTGTTAAAATTATATTACAAATTATATTACAAGATTAAATTCCAAGTCACTTCCCGCAAGAATTAAAAATGTTATTACTCCAATGGCTGCAAAAATCGTGCAAGGGATGCACCGGAAGGGTTTTCTGTAGGTTGCTTAGATAGTTTTTCCATACACTACCCCAGGCAGAAAAGTCGGTGGTGTGCCGATGCCTACGACCGGCTCGACACCGGCCCGGTGGTAAAGTCGGACAATAACCGGTACCGGCACTGTGGTACCGGGCCGGTTCCTAAAAGACAACCAGCCCGGTAGTAACGTCGAACAATAACCGGTACCGGCACTGTGGTACCGGGCCGGTTAATAAAAGACAACCGGCCCGGCACCGGCCCGGTACTACTTTTTAATACCGTTTTTACACCGGAAACGTAGTTATGCCGGCATCAAAATTAGTACCGGCCCGGTTCCGGCATTCGATACAGTTTTTACGCCGGAAACGTAGCTTTGCCGGCATCAAAATTAGTACCGGCCCGGTTCCGGCATTAGATACCGTTTTTACACCGGAAACGTAGTTATGCCGGCATCGAAATTAGTACCGGCCCGGTTCCGGCATTAGATACCGTTTTTACACCGGAAACGTAGTTATGCCGGCATCAAAATTAGTATCGGCCCAGCACCGGGCCGGTACCACTACTTGATTCCGTTTTTTACACCGGCGACGGAGTTTTCCCGGAATCAAAATTAGTACCGGCCCGGTTCCGGCATTCGATACAGTTTTTACGCCGGAAACGTAGCTTTGCCGGCATCAAAATTAGTACCGGCCCAGCACCGGGCCGGTACCACTACTTGATACCGTTTTTACACCGGCGACGGAATTTTCCCGGCATCAAAACTTCTCGAAAACCTAACAAATGTTCCAGATGAGTTCCAACGTAAAATATTCGATTTAAACGATTTTGCAAATTGGAAAGCGACACAGTTTATTCTATAACTAGCAGAGCTACGCGCGCGCGATATTTCTGTTTCTGTCTTTTAATACTCAAGACCTTATTTTATTGTGTGTATATAAAAATGTAAGACCTTATGATCCGTTTTCTTCTTTTTCTAAAATATTGGAAAAAGATTACAATTTTTTTTGAAGAACTAAAAAACATAAAACACGAAATTAAAAATTAAATTTAACACACTGAGCTATATTGTAAAATGTTTATAAAACGTTAAGGTAATTACAGATTTTTTCAAGATAATAGAAAGGTTTTTTCGCAAATAGAATTAACATTACCAATTTGTTGAAATTTGTACCACTGTTAGATAAAAGTTTTTAAAAAATGTAGTTAAATTTTTTAGACCTGTGGGGACTTGTGAAAAAAGTTATAAGCGTCTTTGTTTTTAACTTTTAACATTGAGTTTTGTGGGAATTGAGTACATTTTCAAACATATTTACTCACCACAAAGTACTTAAAATTAAGAAATTATTAAAACATTTTTTAATACGAGACAGATATATAATGGTTAAATATCTGTTTAAAAAGTGTCATTAGGTACCTGTGAGAGTTGCAATAAATTAATTTGTAAAAAAATTTCATGTTTTATACAGTATATTGGACAGCTGTTTGAACATCTGGAAACATTGCACACAATTTTCTACTCAAAACTAAATGTAAACAAGTCATACCAAGCATTTGCAACACGACTAAAGAAATGCTGTGTTGCCAGACGTTTCAAAGTACCAAGCAAGTCAAATTACAAAATAATGGTTTATGTTTTGATTAGTTCAGTCAAGCGATAGAAAAACTTTATATATATTAATTATACATCAGAAGAATTATTTTATTGAAGTATTCTTCCTTCTTTGTCAAAACATTGACACCGAGATTTATTAATAGTCATGATATAAGTCGAGGTATAAGCCGTCCATAAACCACGAGGACAATTTTTTATTAATTTTTGACCCTCCCCCCATCCAATATGGAACACAAATTTTTACTTTATGCAATGGACCTTAATTTTGTCACTCGGTGGTTTTTAGGGACGCTGATTACGAATTTGATGTAAGTTTTCATAAATTTAAAATGGTGTATTCAATATGTCAGAATTTTCTTTTAGATTTATGCAATTGACCTTAATTTTGTTACTCGAGAGTTCTAATACCAGTCAGTTAGCTGTAAATGTCATAGGAGCGCTCACTGACAATTATTTTAGCACTTGCGTCGATTCACGACCAGCGAGCGTGTATAGAAAATTTTTTTTAATTTCTCTTTCCCATATTATATTAGTCATTTGAAATTTTGAAAACAAACATCGCATTCGTAATCAGCGACCCTAAAAACCACCGAGTGACAAAATTAAGATTAATTGCATAAAGTAAACATTCTGTTCCATATTAGATCCGCCATTTTGATTTATGGGAAACTAAAATTGAATTCGTAATCAGCAACCACAAAAATTCCCGAGTGACAAAATTAAGGTTTATTGCATAAATTTTAAAAAATTTTGTTCTAATAATTAAATCCGCTATCTTGAATTTCTTAAAAATAACATTAAATTAGTAATCAGCGACCCCAAAAGCCTTCGAGTAGGAAAACTTAGGCGAATTTAATTACATTTTAGTATTTTGAAAAATAGTCACCACCCCTTTCAAAGTTCCCTTCATATTTTAGGCAATATTTGGTCCGTCATCTTTAAATTTTACATTCTAATTTACTTTTTTTAAAAGTATACAATTTTTGTGCCTCTATGGATGAGAATTGAATATTATTCACGTACGTTTAACTCCTTAGCAGAGTAGTCAAAATAAAGTTTTCGTGTCACAACTTTGCTAAATTTTTTTACTTCTTTTAATGCCAGATATCATTATATTTTATGTTTTTGAGGTTACTGAATCCAAATATTTGGATGGGTAAATGGGTAAAAAAATAACCAAACTTGAAAAAATGAAATTTCTTTTCTGTTTTTAAAGATAAAACCGCTATATTTAATTTTTGTTTTAAACGAAATTCTTTTTTTTTACCCCGGAATCGAAAAGAGCACACTCAATACCTATAAGAAACATACTTGCGGTATAAAATATAATCTGTTTTATTCATAAAAGTATAGGTTGAATTTGCGCAAAGAATTTTCTTATTTTAGGCGTTAATGGGTTAATCATTAAAATAATATTATAATATTTGGGGAGAGTGGGACAAACCGTCCAGATGTCAATATCTCCGAAATGGCGAGATTGTCAAAACTGTTGTTTAGAATTTCAAAACAACCATGTGTAGTATACCTTATTTTAAAACTAACATTTATACTCAAAATGAGCGTATGGGGCAAACAGTAATAATTTCAATAAGTTAAAATTTGACTGGTTCCCTTCTTAAATTATTCTCTTCATGTAAATAGTAATTTTTTCTATAATTATTGAAATACCAGATTTTCTGTCTTGGTAGTTAAGACTTGCAATGCAGATATCAAGTTTTCTTGCACGTTTTCTTTCTTCTTTTCTGGACGTTTCGAGGAACCATGGCTACTTTTTTCGTAATTCGATGACGTTGTCGCAAAAGGTTCTATTGGTGCACTAGTATCTTTATATAAAAAAAAGTTTGCAATCTTATAATCGAGTCAGTCAAAATATAAAATAAATGAACTAAAAAGAGTTGTAAAAATGAAAAGGTTTTTTTATTTTAAGTAAATTAAAATTTTTTTCACTTATATTAAATTCTTATTTCCCTAAAAATTCATGTCGGGAAACATGTTTTTCATACTTTTCTCATTACCAGGAATTTGCGGTTTTCATTAATTTATCGATAATTAAACTGATAGATTTCATTGGTTCTTTAAAAAAATGAAAAGGGCCCATTTTGTCGGTCATTTGCAAAAAAAATCCTTATTTTAAAAATGGAGGTGTAATTGTGTAATTGTCGAAATGAAAATTTGGATATTGCATCAATTTTTTCACAATAAAGACTGTCAAAAAATTTTAAATAAGATTAATATCTATTCTTTTTCTTCAAATGACACAATAAAATTGTACCTAATCATTAATCTTGTAAAAATATTATATTAAGCAACAAGGGTATAAAGGCAGCCATTTGTTTACGGTGATTTTTGTGACACGAGTCGAGGTCGAGGGCGCCCCGAGACCTCCACTCGTGTCACAAAAATCATCGTGAACAAATTGGCTGCCTTTATTCCCGTATTACATACGATATTTTTTATTTCTAATGCACAAAAGTGTCGATTTCAGATAGTAGACGACAGGGAGTAAAAGTCATTCACTTGTTCGACTTGTATGAAAATGGCGGCCTTTTTTACCTTGGGCAAAAAAAGCATGGGACCAACTGTTTTTTTGCCCTTGGAAAAAAATCGCTATTTTCATACGGTCGAACAAATAAATGACTGTTCAAAACAGGCAAAAAGAAGGCTTTTTAGTATATATTATTAAAATAACTATGACATTTATTTAAAAAATTTCTTTTACATGTAAAAAATAATTTATTTAAGAATTTGTAAAAAAAAAATTTCATTTTTATTTCAAAATGGCGGCGATATACGCCATTTTCGAAAATGCCCATTCTCGGTGGTAAGATCGATTCCAAACTTTCTATAACACATAAAACCAAAAACGAAGTGGCATTCTCTTCGTTAGATATTTCTTTAGGTGTGGAACCTCAAAAAAGTGGAATTTTCTCCCCCCCTTTTTTAGAGTACTTTTTCTCTAAAATATGCAAAAAAAGGTGTTTTTATTCAGAATTTCCCTTATAAAATAAAGAGAGTTGGAAATTTTCCAGTTTTTGAGGTTCCACTTATAGGCATGATGACGCCGTTTGATTTTTTAAAATCGCTTTAGAAGAACTCGAGATATCACTCTTTCCAGATCAAAAAAAGACATTTTGAGAAAAACGCATTTTAAGTTTTTGTTCATAAGTTTTGAAATTTTTTTAAAAAAATCATCGGATTTGCTTGAAAATCGTTACTCGGGGGTTTTTGAGGTCGCTAATTACGAATATTGAATCAGATTTTTAAAATTCAAAATGGCGAATCCAATATGGCGGACATTCTTTTTTTTAAATCATTGGATTTGCTTGAAAATCGTTACGGGGGGTTTTGGGGTCGCTGATTACGAATATGACATAATTTTTTAAAAATTAAAAATGGCGGATACAATATGGTGGACGAAAAAAAAATTAAACGAAAAAAAAATTAAAATAAAAAAATTTTCTTTTCCGCCATGTTGGATCCCCCATTTTCAATTTTGAAAATTTGATATATAATTTTTGATCAGCAACACCAAATACATTTTTGTTTGTCTTTTTTAAAAAATGCAAATGAGAAAACATTTAAATCATACGATTGCTTATCCGCATACAAAAACATCTTTGACATGGCGAAGAATAAGGATGTATAATTTTTGTTTTACTTCGAATTTTGCAATATTATTTTAGGAGAGTATTCTTGACACTATAAAAAATCCGAAAATAAAAACAAAAAAAAATTTCTGGGCCCGCATTTTATTTACAAAATAAAGCTATATTTTTGTTAAGCGCCATATTATTCGCCATATTGGATCCGCCATTTTGAATTTAATTTTAATTAAAATTTTTGAAATTATGTGTCAAATGCTTAATAAATAAAGCATTAACTAACAAATTGAAACCAATTCAACGCATGTAACGTGGCAGTGCAACCGCCCGTGAAACTGCACGCTCCATGTCTTTTTTACAGCGCGTAACAGGCTTAAAAAACCATCGGTACACTTCAGAAAGCCTTACCCATTGTTCGAAGATAATTGCAAATAGTAGTAAAATTTATACTTTATATATATATATATATATATATATATATACATGAATCGATTCGTTTTCGTATCAGGAACACAATTTTGACAAGAATAAATTAAAATTACTATATAGAAAAAAGTTATTTCACAAAATTTGTGGATATATTTGGAAGTCCTTGTGTCAGACTTTAGGTATTAATATATGAATGCAATAAACCTACAAAATTTCAGGACAATCCATTAAAATTTGTCTGAGATAATTATTTTGAACACAATATTTTTGTGACATACACACACACACACTCATACATATGGACATTTACTCAGAATTTAATATACATATGTATATTCTAGATGAAAATGAGTCCATTTAATCTATTGGGGATTTAAAATTGCAATGCGACACATAGTGACCATAAAGTGAACTAAAAAAAATGGCTGCTCTGGGTGTACAAGGTTGAAAAAAATGTTAATATTTAAAGTATTCTAATGTTTAAGAAATATTTGTTAAGATTGTTGTTCATTATTTATCTTTTTATTGAAAAACTACTTAAAATTAAAACCGAAAAGTCACAATTTAAGTTTATATTTTTTTAAATTTGTACACCCATTTCGTCCATTTTTGGTGTAAAACACTAGCGACACCGAGCCCGCGGTGGTAATTTTCATTGCCAATTCTTTTGAAAAATTGAAAATTGTCACAAATGCAAAGCTTCCTCATGAGGAAGAAAAATTATTCAAAGTTTAAATCTTGAAAAAAATTTTAATTGAAACATTTGAATTCGAAATACCTAACTTGAAAATTTTCTAGGATAATAATTTTTTCAATATTCAATTATTTTCTAGAAATTCAATTCTTTTTCAATTTCCAGATTTTTTTTGAGATATAAATTGATTTATTGAATTCTCAAAGAACTTGCACAAAATTATTACATATAATTATTTAGAAAAAAATTTGATGTAGAAACTCTAGTAAATAATTAAATTATAATAATTGAACTAAAAAAAAAAAAAAAACTACTAATTTTTTCGAAAATTAAATTATTTTCTAGAATTTTTAACTAAAATTATTTAAAAGTCTAATAATTTTTTCAATTTCAATTAAATGTAATGGAAGTTATGGTAAACGCACCAATTGTCGAAAGTGAACGTATTTCTCGAGTCAACAAATTCTGTTTTTGACTTAAACATGATATTACAATTTAAATGCAAACAATGATTAAAATTATGCTTATTAAGTGTCAAGAATGTTAAAAATAATATATAATTATTGTATTCACAAATAAATTACACATTTTAGTCAATATTTTTGGTTATTGCCATGGTAACATCGAGAAATGGAACCGGCTCGACAATTGGTGCGTTTAGAGTAGAGACGGCACATTTTGGTTTGCGAGGCAGTTATTTGAATAGGATTTTTCAATTTTAATATCGCGTCAGAAAGCTTGTCTTTTTGGCTAAAAAATCGCCATAGAACATTTTAATAGTTAAAAAAACATAACTTAAAGTTAAAATTAGTGAAACATATAACAAGGTAGTTGTCCTTAACTTACTTTTATTTTTTTAGTAAACTTTAAAAATTCACATTTGAATAATATTATAATAATATAACATTAACTAAATTCAATTTAACATTTTAAGGAAATATAAATTTGTTATTCTTAAAAAATGGTTTATTAAAATTCAATGTTAAGTTTAAAATGTATTGGAGTAGGAAAAAAAGAGAAAACATTTAGAAGAACCAATAAAATCAACACAAAAAGACGAAAAATTTAGCGTTGGCTGCCCTGGTAAAAATTTCGGACTAATTCCGGATTAAATATGGACAGATTAGTACGGATTAGTCCGAAAATGATCCCCGCTAGTCTGATATTAATCCGAACGAAAACCTGTATCCGAAAACACCCCAGCACGGAGTAATAATAAGGAGACTGCTCTCCAGTGTATCCCCTAGTCAAACTGGTGCCAGATTTCTGCCTTGGTTCACTGAGTAGTAATGACTTTTAAAAAATAACGCGCATGTGCAGTTTGCAACTATCTTCGTCACTCTTGAAAGAACGATGAGAGAGATCATTATTTTGACGTGCGAGTTGGAAAGTGTGGTTATGTTTTACTGTTGACAATATATATTATACTATTAAATAATATTAATAAATTGTAATATAGGAAATGTGTGAGTAGATATTAATTATATTAGCATTATAGCGATTATAGCATTATATTATATTGTATTCATTCACTTTATCATACAAAGAAAAGAATTACTCCGGTTCGACAAAAATAATCTTTTTATTAATATCTACTCACACCTATATTACAATTTATTAATATTATAATATATTGTACTTACTCTTCTCTTTGCAGTTTGTTAATTAATATTTTTTCTTATTTAAATGTTGATTTTCCCGTATAGTTGCTGTTGTCAACAATAAAACATAACCACACTTTCCAACTCGCACGTCAAAATAATGATCTCTCTCATCGTTCTTTCAAGAGTGACGAAGATAGTTGCAAACTGCGCATGCGCTTTATTTTTGAGAAGTCTTTACTACTCAGTGAACCAAGGCAGACATTTGGCACGGTATCTCACTGGTAGTACAGTCTCCTTATTATTACTCCGTGCACCCCAGGTAGAAAAATTTAATGGAAGCCTAGATATATGCTAGCGCCACCACTGGAATTTGCATGGCAGTTTATCTCGCCGACGTCTTTTAGCACCTTACATGGCGCGAGCACTTTCCGCTAGAATGCAACATAACCTCAAATTTCTGTTGCATAAAGTGTCAAAGGTGTTTGTTTTTATTTTTAAAGTAAAAGTAAATGTTTGCTTGTAGAATATTGTGGCATTTAAAAACAATAATAGTAAAGGATTCTAAGTATTTATATATTTGTAATTGTATTAAATTTAAATATAAATTGATATTGCATTATTATAAATTTCTTGTTCATTCGTTAATTTATACACTTATTTATAAAAGAATTTTTAGTATATGAATGTCTTATTCAACCTCCAAGAAAATTTTTAAATATATTTTAAGTAATTAATCTAACGATTTATCACCAAGAATAACAATAAATACTTTTTTATGGATCAAATATATTATTAATTTCTCTCCATTCGAATTAGAAAACATAACTTCAAACTGGATTTATTTTTTCTTTATTTTTAATTGACCTGACAGAAAATATTTACTGATTTTAAATAGGAACTTAATTTTTGCAATTATTATTATTATTATTATTATTATTATAAAAAATTTAGTTAATTTCAAAAATTTTAATTTCAATGTTTAACATGTGTAACTATTTTTGACACTGTTACTCTAAAGAAATAAATAATTTTTATGGAAATTTAATAATAATTTATTCTTAAAATTTCCATATTTAAAAAACAATTTTATACAGCAAATAATGATCAAAATTATTATTAGGCTTGGGATTAAGAAAAGGTTACCGTTTTCTAAATTAAAATCTTACCATAACTTTAAACGAAACGTGTATTAACTCTTCAAATACGTTAAAACTTCATTGTTGGCAGATAATTAGTAAATGTTTTTTATATGTACACGATTTTTTTTAATTATATTCGTCAAAAGAAATGACATAGGAATCATTTTTTAATTCGTGAAATAAAGTATTGGCAGGTGATGAGGTTATGTTCATTCTAGCACTGCGAGCAGAATGCGAGAAAGGCGCTAGACTACAAAAGTGTTTCAAATGCTCTCAGCGCCACTACAGCGCAATGGAACACGAGAGTGGCACCATGCTAGCGCCACCAAATTTTTCTACTAGGGACTCCGGAGTAATCCTGAATGTCTACGAATTCATTCCGTAATTAGTCCGCAACAATCCGAGTTTAATCTAGTTAAAAAAACTTAATCCGCAAGAAATCCGGTATTAGTCCGCAACAATTTGAAATTAAGTGTGGCAAAATCCTATTCCGAAAGAAGTACGAAACAATCCGAAATCTGTATGCTAAGAATCCGAAAATTGTCTGCAACAACCTAAATATTTCCTAAATATTTCCTGAATATTTCACTGAAAGATTGAAATATTTCAGTGCAAAGTTCTAGAAATATTTCTGCAAACAGGAAAATGTCCGCTTATGTGGGAATATTGACGCGAAAGTTGAGAAAATATTTCATTGAAATATTCCTGCAATATTACACATAAAGATTCTGCAATATTGTAAAAATATTTCACAAAATGGAAAAATTTGTTAAACACCTCAAACCAATAGGAAATTTCTAAAATATTTTAAAACCCATAGGATATAGTAAGCCAAAAACTACTGCGCAGCTCTACAGGCCATAGAAACTGAGTTCGACCAGTGCGCATCATTTCAGTTAAATATTTCCAAAATATTTCAATGAAATATTTTCTCAACTTTCGCGTCAATATTCCCACATAAGCGGACATTTTCCTGTTTGCAGAAATATTTCTAGAACTTTGCACTGAAATATTTCAATCTTTCAGTGAAATATTCAGGAAATATTTAGGAAATATCATGTGCTGTGTGGGAAAGGTATAATCCGAAACAAATACGAAATAATCCGAAATCTGTACACAAAGAATCCGGCATTAGTCCGCTTCAATTCGGAATTAGTGTGGTAAAATCCTATTCCAAAACAAATACGAAACAATCCGCAAAATGTATGCTATAAGAATCCGGTAATAGACGCCACCCGAATCATATTATATCCCTGGTAAAAATGTCGGACTAATCCAGATTAAATGCTGGTATATTAGTGTGGATTAGTCCGATAATTGTACGAAAATGATCCGCGTTAATCTAACATCAATCCGAGTGAAATTGTGAATCCTAAATCAGTCTGGAGTAATCATAAATATCTATGAATTAAGTCCGTAATTATTACGCAACAATCCGAAATTATGTCCGTCAAAAAACTCATCTAAAATAAATACGAAATAATACGAAATCAGTTCGCAATATTCCGAATTTAACTCTCTAAATCTGAATCAGCGAAATTTCACTGATTCTCAGCGATAAGTATGCCACTATTTTAAAACAGCGTATATGCGCTAATTAATCAGTGAAGTTTCACTGATTATTTAGTGAAATTTCACTAATTCACAGCGCACATACGCTAATTGAAATAGTGGCATACTTATCGCTGATTCAGATTTAGAGAGAATCCAGTTAAAAGATTTAATCCGAAACAAGTATGGAACAATCCAAAATCTGTATGCAAAGAATCCAGTAATAGTCAGCGTCAATCCGAATAATATCTGATCAAAACACCACAGTCCGAAAATAAGTCTTTATAATTATAATTATAGTTTGAATTTATCTGCATTTAATACAAATTGTTTTTAATATACAAATTCAATATTATACCAAAATCATTCCGGATTAAGTCTTTGAATTGGATTGAATATGGATTGTTTTGGACTGTCTGTTGATTGTATATATGTATATTTACAAATTCCAATTTATAAGACTTCTTTTCGGACTGGGGTGTTTTGATCGGATATTATTCGGATTGCCGCTGACTATTACCGGATTCTTTCCATACAGATTTTGGATTGTTTCATACTTGTTTCGGATTAAATCTTTCAACCGGATTACTTTCGGATTATTGCCGACTGATTTCGTATTACATATTTACATATTGATTTCGCATTATTCCGTATTTATTTTAGATGAATTTTTTAACGGACATAATTACGGATTGTTGCGTAATAATTACTGACTTAATTCATAGACATTCACGATTACTCCAGACCCAACGGGAAGTTGCCAATGGTAACGATTGGTTCAATAATGGGCCATGCTTGGTGCCCAATTGTTTTTTCTTGGCAAAACAATTGGCAACCATCATTGGACCACCAATGGTTTAAACTTGGGATGATCACGCTACTGCCAATGATCGGTAGCCAAGCATCGGGCCAATATTAGTTGCCAAGGAATTGCCAAGGAAACAAAATCGATTTTCAAAAGCTTGATTTTTTATTGGCAGCCAACAAAAAAACCAAGGTTTTGAAAATTGATTTTTTTTAATTATTAATTAAAATTTATTTTTAAAAAATATATTTTTCAAAAATTTATTTAAAAAAAATATATTTTTTAAAAATATATATTTTTTTAAATCAATAGAACATATTAATTTAATTTGTCACCTCTGGTAAAACAAAGATGAAAGACTGATAAATTCCCTCACTTTATATCTTACAGTGGAGGGATAACTGTAAATGTCTTTGCGGGAGAGGAGCAGGTACTTATAGAGCCAGTGAAACAGGTCACAAGCGAGAAGAAATCACTAGCATGCACTCTGGCGGCGGTTGTCGGAAGTGGCGCAACGTTGGTTGCCAAGCGCTGTGTCGATAACGTCAGGATATGCATGTGCGCCAGAAAACAGTTCCGACAAGCGCCGCCAGAGTGCATGCTAGTGATTTCTTCTCGCTTGTGACCTGTTTCACTGGCTCTATAAGTACCTGCTCCTCTCCCGCAAAGACATTTACAGTTATCCCTCCACTGTAAGATATAAAGTGAGGGAATTTATCAGTCTTTCATCTTTGTTTTACCAGAGGTGACAAATTAAATTAATATGTTCTATTAATTTAAAAAAATATATATTTTTAAAAAATATATTTTTTAAAAATAAATTTTAATTAATAATTAAAAAAAATCAATTTTCAAAACCTTGGTTTTTTATTGGCTGCCAATAAAAAATCAAGCTTTTGAAAATCGATTTTGTTTCCTTGGCAATTCCTTGGCAACTAATATTGGCCCGATGCTTGGCTACCGATCATTGGCAGTAGCGTGATCATCCCAAGTTTAAACCATCGGTGGTCCAATGATGGTTGCCATTAATGTTCCAATAATGAAACGGAGTTCGCCAAGCATGGCCCATTATTGAACCAATCGTTTACTTCCCATTGGGGACTGATTTAGGATTCATAATTTTGCTCGGGTTGATGTTAGATTAACGCGAATAATTTCCGGACATTTTTCGTACAATTATCGGACTAATCGACACTAATATGTCCGGATTTAATCCAGATTCTTAGCATACATACCCCAGTAGCACGTAATATTACAGCAATATTGAGGACACTGCCTTAACATTACGTAATGCCTTTTCCGTAATGAGAAGTGTATAGATGCTTGTATACGAGGTGACTTTTAAAGCATTTTTATTAATGTAACACTATTTTAAAGTAAATGTAGATAATAGAAATGAATTTTCTTATCTAAAACAAAGCTAAATTCATAAGGGAAATGAAGTTTTAAGAAAAAAAGGATAATTTTGTTAAAAAAATTTATTCACACTGAAAAAGGTTAGAATTTGATAATTCCTTGTTTCTCTTACTTAGCGACATTAGATATTTCTCGGATGCGGTAAGCACGATTTTGGATTAAATTTAATTATTTTATATAAGAACATTTATATAATAAATAAATAATAATATATTTTATTAATTAGTAATGAAGAAAAACTTATTTATTCTACCGCTATAATACAAAATCGTGCTTACTGCATCCAAGGAATATCTAATGTCGGTAAGTAAGAGTAGCAAGGAATTATCAAATTCTAACCTTTTTTCAGTGTGAATAAATTTTTTGAACAAAATTATCCTTTTTTTCTTAAAACTTCATTTCCCTTATGAATTTAGCTTTGTTTTAGATGAGAAAATTCATTTCTATTATCTACATTTACTTTAAAATAGTGTTACATTAATAAAAATGCTTTAAAAGTCACCTCGTATACAAGCATCTATACACATCTCATTACGGAAAAGGCTCGTATGAGAGATTTCTCATATTTCTCATACGAGCTACCGAGCTCGTATACGAACTCCGCGGTCCGTGTATCGAATTTTTTTTACTGGGTACTAATTCCAAATTGAAGCGGACTAATGTCGGATTCTAAGCGTACATATTTCATATTATTTCGTATTTGTTTCGGATTATGCCTTTTAATTGGATTAAATTCGAATTGTTGCAGACAATTTTCGGATTCTTAGCATACAGATTTCGGATTGTTTCAGATTGTGTCTTTCAAATGGATTAAATCCCAATTGTTGCAAATAATTTTAGGATTCGTTGCATACAGCTTTCGGATTAATTCGTACTTTTTTCGGAATAGGATTTTGCCACACTAAATTTCAAATTGTTGCGGACTAATATCGGATATTTCTTGGTTGCAGAGTTCGGATTGCTTCAGACATTTTACGGATTCTTCACCGGTCATAAATTCGGATTGTTGCGGACTAATTACGGACAGAATTCGTAGACATTCAGGATTACTCCGGAGTGTTTTCGGATTCAGTTTTTCGTTCGGATTAATATCAGACTAACGCGGATCATTTTCGTACAATTTTCGGACTAATCGGTACTAATCTGTCCATACTTAATCCGGAATTAGTCCGAAATTTTTACCAGGGTTATTTTTAATCCAAAATCTTTTCCAAATCAATTATTTTTAATAGTTTTCAGAAAGTTCTTTAAAAATTCACTTAAAATATACAATTTATTTTAATTTTGTCAAATTTTTCTTTAAAAAAAAGATTATTTAAAAAAAAATTCTAATAAAATTCTCCAAAATGTAAAATTAATTTCAATAAAATTTGTTGATTTTACAATTTTTGTTTGACAATATTTTAAATTAATTACTTTTAGGAATAATAATACTTATAAATTATTAAATGGATAATTTTACTTGAAAATCCGAAAAACAATCGCCAGTTCTTCGCTAAATAACTTCACGATTCCATCTTGTTTTGAAAGCTGAGCAATAAGTTGTCCAATTGCGGAATATTATGACGCGAACATTACATTTGCTGCACATTACGGTAGTGCGATGCTCATTGACAAAAACAACGGATAAATTTTTCAATTTACGTTGTTTTTCAATTAACCGCTTAACCCCTTCAGTGTGTAGCTAAAATATAACAAAATGGTCCCAAAATGTGTAAGACCTTCTTGTAAATAAATTTTCATGACAATAGGTACTAAGGGGTTTTTGGGGTCGCTGATTACGATTCCGGTGTTAGTTTTCAAAAATTCAAAATGGCGGATCCAAAATGGCGGACACGATTTTAAAAAATTCATTGGATTCGCTTAAAAATCGTTACTCGGGGATTTTCGTGGTCGCTGATTACGAATCTGACATTAGTTTTTTAAAATTCAAAATGGCGGATCCAAAATGGCGGACACGATTTTGAAAAATTCATTGAATACGCTTAAAATTCGTTATTCGGGGGTTTTCGGGGTCGCTGATTACGAATCTGTTATTAGCTTTTCAAAGTTTAAATGGTAAGAATTATTAAAAGAATTTATCCACTTTTAAAATTTTTCAAAATTTTTGGCGACCATTTTGGATGAAAAATTATTTGTTTTTAAAATCTTACTTCAGATTCGTGATCAGCGACCCCAAAAACCCCCGAGTAAAAATTTTTAAAAGAATTTATCCACTTTTGAAATTTTTCAAAATTTTTGGCGGCCATTTTGGATGAAAAATGATTTATTTTGAAAATCTGACTTCAGAATCGTGATCAGCGACCCCAAAAACCCCCAAATAAGAATTTCTAAAAGAATTTATCCACTTTTGAAATTTTTCAAAATTTTTGGCGGCTATTTTGGATGAAAAATGATTTATTTTGAAAATCTGACTTCAGAATCGTGATCAGCGACCCCAAAAACCCCCGAGTAAAAATTTTTGCGAATATACGTTAAGATGTTTTCTTGTTCGTGTATACACGTCATCCACAGTCAAGGGGTTAACCCAGTGCGGGATGTCTGCCAATGTCCTACATAGACAGACTTACATACACAGACAGTTAAGCGGTTAATTGAAAAACAACGTAAATCGAAAAATTTATCAGTATATAGTTTTCGTCAATGAGTAGCACCGCACTACCGTCATGTATGCTGCAAGTATGTAATATTCAATGTTCGCGTCAAAATATTCCGCAATCGGACAACTTTTTGCTCATCATGCAAAACAAGATGGAATCGTGACGTTAATGCGGGAAGAAACATTTTACATTTACGATTAGTAAAAACTGGATTAATCGAAAAAGAATGTCTACCACATTGGGAGATGTTTAATGCCCTTACTGCTTCAATCGGTTAAATTTGTTAATGGGAGAGATCTATTCTCATTTATCGGCTTCCTTCATTTACGATGGGAAGTTTGTGCCTTGACCATGCTTGAAACGGCGTACATAGTACGCCTTTTCAATTTTTTGAAAATTTTTTTTTCTAGCGCTACTTTTATAACAAGTGGCACTGTGCGTTGTAACGATGTAAAATTTGCCTGATCGGAGGAATCGCGAGAAGCTCAGTAATCGGCCCGAATAAATATTGGTTTATTTTTATTTTTGACATTTTTGTAATTTGTTTCCATCGTGAACCTGCTCGGAGTCGTGTACTGCAAAGGATTCATCGTGGGAAGCTGTATTATTTCTACCATTCGCTGTTTCTGGGACGTGGAGGATTAACGACAATCTTTGATTTTGAATTCAGTATTCAAAATTGACGCCAAGGGTCACATGGTTTACTGTCGCTTTGAGCCAACTTCATGAAGGAGGAAAATGACGTCTGATTCAAACTTATGGCCACGAATTCCCAGTCTACTACGGAATTCAGCTTACGATAGATAAAAGGAGTATCGCTTGGAAATAATAGGCCGAATCATGACACATATTTATTGTCATAAGATTATCGACATTTCCGGATATTAATATCATTTTTGTTCTTCCGCCCAAGTGCCCTGTCAGTCTACGGCCCTGACCTTTGAAATATTTAACACTTTGCGCTCAAGGTTACCTATGCCTGTCGCTCGGAAAGAAGGAAGTCAAAGGAAGCAGGAGGGAAATAATTTGCTGTCCGGCTCGAAGAAATCTCCTTCTAAATTGTCCAAGATATCATTCAACAAAGATTCCCTTATTGCACCCTAGTCGCCACCTCTAGTTACGTCCCTGAAAGGAGCAGACGACACCGTGGGCCCGCAACGCCAAGCCAAGCGGCCGGCGACATCTCATTCACTCTCTCGCTGCGATCCTCCGAGTAAGGTTTTGATTTAGTGTGACTCAAAATAAAACTGTATTACAAGTAGTGCTAATAATCGACGCCTGTGTGTTCAATTCAACGGGAAGGTGAGATACTTGTCTTCGGCCCTTCTGGCTATTATTTTGTCTCTTTTTTGGCGAATTGCGTCCAATTTATTATAATTTTCTTTGCCGAATTGAGTGTTCTGCGTCGAGCTCGTAGTCTCAGGGTTACCTTTTAATTTTTTTATTGACTGGTGTCATCTTATTTGGTGTTTCATTGGCAGAGAGATTAGTCTGGTGACTTCGTATTTCTTGCTAGTGAGACACTAGTTTCCTAGATGTAAATTTTGCCTGGCGGTATTTTTGATTGTTCGTAAATTTTGTTACCTTACCTCCGATGAGACTCTTGCTCCTCGACAGATTACTCGGTTCGTATTTAAATTCTATTTGAGCAATATTGTATGTTATTTTTCTATTATCGACCTGAATTGTTTGAGTGACATTGAAAAGTGAGTTTTTATGCCGATTACTGAGCCTAGAGAGAGGGTTAAATTTAATTTGGTTACCCATATTTCAATAACTCCCCCTTATTCTTGTAAATTCCCCGTTTGCTAAAAAATTCGATTTATTTGTGATTGGTTACCTAATTTTCCTTAATTATTGTATAAAACCCCCCTTTTTTGTAATTTCTCAATTTAATAAAAAGTGTTAAACTTGAAAAACAAGAAAACTAGTTTAATTTCAGAATTCACGCCTTTCCGTATTAGTTTTATTTCCCGAGCTAGTCAATTCGTTGCATATTTAGATTGATTGAAAATCTTGAATTCCTTTCTTATTTTTTATTTTGAATTGGTCCAAGAAAGACCTGCAGAGGGATTCCGTCTAGCGCAGCGCTATGATAGCGCTGCGCTATCTTAGCGCAAAAAACATAACACAGTTGTAATCGATCACCAAACACTTTTTTCTATCTTGAGAGACAAATTCATAGATGTCAGTCAAATTAAAGTTTATAATTGAAAGTTTAAATGTTTTCAAGCCGTGAAAGTTCATGCAAATAAGGCATACATGGATTTTAAAAATATGTTTATCGAAGATATAGAATTAAAGGTGAATAGAAGAGATTTAGTCACACATAATAAAATTGATTGCCTTTTCAGGTTATAAGGTTATTTTTCTAATTATCGTACAATGTAATTTAAAATAAGTAATTGACGAAAAAGTTAAAAAAAATTTAAGTCCTATAAAAAATATTTTGAAAGTTTTTCTGTCACATAGGTGTTTTTTATCTTTTATTATTATATTCTCAAGACAAAAAAGGAAATAAGAAAGACATACAGTTAATGGATATTTTTTTTGTATGTTGAATATTGTACGTATTACTAGTTAAATTTTCGCTAACATAAATAACAAGTGTCCCTTTCTTCCGTTAAAAAAATTCTGGAAAGTTATGGAAAGTCTTAGCAGATTCGGGTTATCAACTTGAACCGTGGACAATGACTCCAATATTGGGCGCAAGAGTTAATTCTCCGGAATGGAAATATACAAAAGCACATGCAAAGGGACGAAATTTCAGTGAAAGATTGAATAGAGTACTCAAGAGCAGATCCAGAAGTTTAAAGAAAGAAATATATAACTCTTATCAAAAAGCTAAAACTTGCTTAAGGGCATCTGGGAAAAAATAATGGTTATGTGATCGAGCTCTCATTTAAAAAGAAATTAATATTTTGAGTCAGGATTTTTTTTATAAATAAAGAGAAACGCTCTGGAACCCTGGGTGCTCTCGGAATTTTGTATAATTTTGATAAACAATTGTTGAAAAAAATTGTTTAAACATAGGAAAAAACGGGGTTTTGAACGGTTTGGTATCGCGGTCTTATATTGAGAGAATAAAATATTTCGGGTTCATATTTTGAGGGGTGATAGAGGAAAGCGCTCTGAGTCCGGGTGCTCTCCGTTTTTGCAATAATTTTGCAAGGAAATTATTTTATTAACGATTGAAAGCGTCTCTCATTTTCGCCAAAAATGCAATGTTTAACTTTCTTTTTCGATACTTATTTCAAAAATTACTTGCAAATTTCTAGAATATTCTTTGTCGGCACGAATTTCCTTAATTATAATGATAAATCGGAACTAGTTATCTCAATTATTTAGGATTGAGACGACAAGCGGGAAAACACTTTTTGGGCCGATTTTTCCCGGATGGCCTTAAGAGGAGGGATCAGTAAAATTACAACTCTTCAATATTAACGTTGTTGAGAGGAGCCAATTTTTTTCCTGTCATTATTTAGAATCTGAATTTATTATATGTTATTAGAATTAAAAAATAAATTTAGACCATTTTCGAAATTTTATTTTTTGAAAAAATTGAAATGTTTAAAAATCTTTACGATTGATAGTTTAAAATCTTAAAAAAACCATAAAAAATTATTAGTAAAATTTTCGCCACCAAAAAATAAGAAGTGTCTTTTTCCTCTGTAATAAAATTCTACAAAAAAGTTTCGTTTTGGGCATTTACTGTGGTGTAACCCCTTAATTAAAATTGAGAGATTTTACAATTATTTTTAAGGATTTAAATAGCAATATTATTCTTGAACATTAATAAAAATCGTTTATTAAATTATGTTTTGATCATTAAGGATACAAAGAGTAATTTGTAATATAAAGTAAATTATAACTCAAAGAAATTGGGGCATACTAGATAACTGCGTATAAACAAATTTCCTAGGAAAATTATTAAATTTGATTTAAAAACTGTATTATAAATTTGCTTACGATTAAAATTAAAAACTTGAATAAAAATAATAATAACTCAATAATAATAATAATAATAATAATAATAATAATAATAATAATAATAATAATAATAATAATAATAATAATAATAATAATAATAATAATAATAATAATAATAATAATAATAATAATAATAATAATAATAATAATAATAATAATAATAATATAATAATAATAATAATAATAATAATAATAATAATAATAATAATAATAATAATAATAATAATAATAATAATAATAATAATAATAATAATAATAATAATAATAATAATAATAATAATAATAATAATAATAATAATAATAATAATAATAATAATAATAATAATAATAATAATAATAATAATAATAATAATAATAATAATAATAATAATAATAATAATAATAATAATATAATAATAATAATAATAATAATAATAATAATAATAATAATAATAATAATAATAATAATAATAATAATAATAATAATAATAATAATAATAATAATAATAATAATAATAATAATAATAATAATAATAATAATAATAATAATAATAATAATAATAATAATAATAATAATAATAATAATAATAATAATAATAATAATAATAATAATAATAATAATAATAATAATAATAATAATAATAATAATAATAATAATAATAATAATAATAATAATAATAATAATAATAATAAAATAATAATAATAATAATAATAATAATAATAATAATAATAATAATAATAATAATAATAATAATAATAATAATAATATAATAATATAATAATAATAATAATAATAATAATAATAATAATAATAATAATAATAATAATAATAATAATAATAATAATAATAATAATAGACTTGGACGCGGAATTGCTGCTTAAGACCGGTCGTATTAAGATCGGCTGGGTGAACTGCAGAGTCCGGGCCAGAGTTGAAGTGGACAGATGCTTTAAATGCCTCTGTTACGGACACCTGGCACGAGGCTGCAGTGGCCCAGACAGAAGAAACGCTTGTTGGAAGTGTGGTGGTTTGGACCACAAAAGCAAGTCGTGTAAGGGTTCTGCTCGTTGCATGACTTGCTCCGACAAGGGGTCGAAGGAAGTAAACCACCTTCCAGGAAGCAGGGCTTGCCCAGTTTATTGGGGAATCCTGTCAGAGTTAAAATCTAAAATTCGGGGTACTTCAGGTTAACCTCGGAAAAGGAAGAGCCGCGCTGGACCTTCTGATGCAGACTGCTAGACAGAGGAAGGCTGATATACTGATCTTCAGTGAGCAGTGTAGAAAGCCAGAATTCTCTGTCTGGTTCCAGGACGCATCGGGAAGGTCCGGAATACAAGTGTGTAACCCGGACATCGTTATTGGTGATTTCCTGGAGACAGATAAGGGCTTTGTTTGGGTAGAGGTGGCGGGTGTTCGTATCTACAGCTGCTACTTCTCCCCAAACGACCCCCTTAAAAAGTTCGATGCCGAGATTCGCTCTCTTGAAGAAAGCATAAGAGCTTTCGACGGGGATGTCCTCATTGCGGGGGATTTCAATAGTAAGTCCCCCGAGTGGGGAGAGACCCGTCAGGACAGGAGGGGAATCTTTGTCACCGATATGGTCTCTGCGAATGACCTGGTGGTGATGAACCGGGGAAAAGAGCTCACTTTTAGGCGGGGAGCGTCAGGGTCAATTCTTGACCTGACATTTGCAACTCCCCACCTGGCCCGTAGAATCAGAAATTGGAAGGTATTGGATCAGGTGACCATGAGCGACCACCAGTACATTGAGTTTTCAGTCTCCGAGGAGAATATGGGAGGGTACAATTGCCCACAAAAGGACAAAAAGAAACCCTCCTGGAACCTTAGGAGACTTGATAGGGAGAAGTTGGTAAAGTCCCTGGCCGAAGCTCGCCTCATCAAGAGGTCCAGCTGGCAAAAGGAGCCAACTTCTGCAAAGGGTATAGCGCGAGAGGCGAGGCAGATTATAGCGGATGCTTGCAACTGCTCCATGCCTCGCCGGCGCCAAACAAAAGCTAGGAAGGGTGCTCTGTACTGGTGGAGCGATGAATTAGCCCGCTTAAGGAGAGAATGCAATGCAGCGAGGAGGAAATATACCCACTCGAAGGGAGACCTCACGCTGCAAGAAGATTGGCATAAAGCCAGGCGAATCTTCAAGCGGGCTATAAGGAGTAGCCAACGAAAGTGCTGGAAGGACCTAATCGGGAAGACCGAGAATGATCCATGGGGTTTGGCGTTTAAAATTGTTACTAAGAAATTAGTTTCAAGACAAAAAACCCCGGGTCTAGGCAATCCGATTTGGGTCCAAAAAATCATAAGAGCGCTGTTTCCCCATGTGGAACCGAGCCCCAGGGAGGACTATACTTGCGTAGTACAGATGGAGGAGCTTTTCACGCTTGAAGAACTAAAAAAGGCGGCAAGGGCGTTGAAAAATGGCAAGGCGCCAGGCAGGGATGGAATACCAAGCGAGATCCTAAAAGAGGTCGTCGCGGTATACCCAGAGTTGCTTCTCAACGTCTTTAATGCGTGTTTAAAAGCCGGAGAGTTCCTCAGTGACTGGAAAGTGCAAAAGTTGGTTCTCCTTAGGAAAGGCGATAAACCTCTGGATAAAGTCTCATCGTTCAGACCAATTTGTTTATTGGACACGATGGGCAAACTTCTAGAGGGGATGGTTCTAGAAAGACTTCAGGGAATCCTGGTAGGCGAAAATAGCCTATCAGAGAACCAGTTTGGCTTCCGGAAAGGCCGGTCAACAGTTGATGCAATACTCTCTGTTGTAAAACTGGCAAAGGAAGTCAATCAGGGGAAGAGGAAGGGTTTCTGTGCTCTTGTTTCCATCGACATCCGGAATGCGTTCAATTCCGCGAGATGGGACATCTGCATTGAGTCAATGAGACGCAAAGGAGTGCCGACTTATCTGTTGCGAATGATAGACAACTATCTCAGTGACAGATGGGTCGTGTACGAAGGCAATGTGTTCCATCTCAAGGAAGAGATGACCTGCGGGGCACCACAGGGGTCTAAGGTGGGTCCATTCATATGGAACGTCATGTACGACGATCTCCTGAGAATGGAGCTGCCCGAAGACACGATCCTGAAAGCCTTTGCGGATGATGTACTTCTGGTGTGTAGAGCGCAGGAAACCAAATTCCTCGAGATAAAACTCGATGAAGGACTGCGGCGAGTAGAGCGTTGGTTGTCTCGTCATGGCCTGCAAATGGCCTTAGAGAAGACCGAGGCTCTGCTTGTTACAGTCCGGCGAGTTTTTGAAGCCCCAAAGGTGAAAATAGGTGGAACTGAAGTCTCATGGGGAAATCAACTTAAGTACCTGGGAGTGACGTTGGACCGAAGGTTAAGCTTCGGTCCTCACGTGAACATCACAGCACTCAAGGCCGCCGAATGTATGGGTAAACTATCTAGGTTAATGCCCAACATTGGTGGTCCCAGGGAAAAGAAGCGGCGCTTGGTGGCGACGGTGGGTCTAGCAAAGCAGCTTTATGCTGCCCCTGTATGGGCTGATGCCCTTAAGACCCACGCCATCTTGGACAGATTGCTCTCTGTGCAGACAGGGAGCGCACGGAGAGTAATCTCAGCCTACAGGACGGTGTCTGATTGCGCTGCTCTAGTTCTTGCGAGTACACCGCCAACAGATTTGTTGGCAAAAGAAAGACAGGAAGTCTTTCGGCTCAATAAAGAACGAGTTGTCTCGCAGGAACAACAGAGCGGCGGTAACCTAAAGATGGCTATCCGCAAATCGGCAAGAATCAGACTAGTCGATAGTTGGCAGGCAAGATGGGATGGGGAATCCAAAGGAAGGTGGACATACCGCCTGATTCCCCACCTCGCCACCTGGTTAGAAAGAAAGCACGGCGAGGTTGGCTATTACCTTACGCAGGCGATGACTGGTCACGGCTGCTTCGGTCAGTACCTTCATAGATTTAAGATCAGAGAAGAGGCGAAATGTGTGTATTGCGGCGCTGAAATAGACGACGCCGAACACACTCTCTTCTCCTGCGGGCAATAGAGTGAGCTAAGACGGGCCATGTTTGACGCGGTGAAAACTCAATTCACCGCTGATGACATGGTCTCAACTATGCTCCAAAGCGCGGACTCTTGGCGCCACATCGAGTTCTTTATTACCTCGGTAATGAAGACAAATGATGTGGACGGAAGAAGAGGTTAACCTGGAGTAATCACTGGGGACGATTCGCGGGAGGGGGAGGAGGAACTAATTCTCGTTCCTCCTCCCACTCCCGCGACTCCCCCCCGGTGGTTAATGGAAAGATTGTTTTTTAACAATGGACAGAGAGGAGTAAGAGAGAGGACTTCCACTTGCGAAGTAAAGCCATTAGGTAGTTCCGCAAGTGGAAATAGAGTCCTGGAAATAGGGAGTTGGTTTTAGTAGGTCGATAGAGCCTAAGCTAAACTTAGTTTAGCCTATGCTACATGCGGCTCAATGTTCAATTCTGCAAAACTCGTGGTCCGGGCCACGAGGGATCTGATGAACAGATTTCCAACTTCCTTCGTAAAACAAAAACAAAAAAAAAATAATAATAATAATAATAGTAATAATAATAATAATAATAATAATAATAATAATAATAATAATAACCTCAAGAAAGAGATCCGTAAGTCGCGACGCCGTAGCTGGAAGGACCTAATCGAGGAAGTCGACAAGGACCCATGGGGTCTGGCTTTTAAAATCGTGACTAAGAAATTAGTGACGAGGCAAAAGACCCCCGGCCTGGACAATCCCGATTGGGTCAGAAAGATAATAAGTTCTTTGTTTCCTCCTGCGGAGCCATACCTTAGAAGGGACTGGAGTTTTTGCAAAGTCGAAGAGGAAGAACTCTTCACACTTAGTGAACTGCAAAAAGCAGGCAAAAGATTGAAAACAGGCAAGGCGCCTGGAATCGATGGGATAAGTAACGAGATCCTAAAGTTGGTAATCGACACTTCACCTCAGATTCTGCTTCGATGCTTCAATCTTTGCCTTGAGAGAGGAGAGTTCTCCCGCGACTGGAAGCGACAGAGGTTAGTCCTCCTAAGGAAAGGTGAAAAACCTCTAGATAAGGTTTCATCGTACAGGCCTATATGCCTGCTAGATACGATGGGTAAACTTCTAGAGGATATGGTTCTGCAGAGAATGCAAAGCCACTTGACCGAAGAGAATCGTCTATCCGATCACCAATTTGGTTTCCGTAAAGGCAAGTCCACGGTTGATGCCATCCAGGCAGTTGTGGACATAGCCAAAGCAGGAAAAAACAAATTGGGACCTGGGAAAAAGAAGAGCTTCTGCGCGTTGGTAGCAATTGACATACGCAACGCGTTTAATTCCGCAAGATGGAAAGATCTCATCGAGTCGATGGAAAAGAAAAACATGCCGCCATACTTGTTGCGGATAATAGATAATTATCTTAGCGACAGGTGGGTTATATATGAGGGAGACACCTGCACTTTCAGGGAAGAGATGCAGCGTGGGGCTCCTCAAGGCTCGAGGGTGGGTCCATTTGTATGGAATGTATCTTACGATGATTTTCTGCGAATGGATCTGCCCGAAGGTGCGATGATCATCGGCTTTGCGGACGACGCGTTGTTCGTTTGCACTGCCGAGAGTGAGGAGGCTCTTGGGACATTGGTGAACGAATGTCTGCGACTAGCAAAAAGCTGGCTGGATACCAGAGGTCTTGAAATGGCCCTGGAAAAGACCGAGGCACTGCTAGTCACAGACAGACGTGGTTATGAGCTCCCACGAATCGTGATAGACGGATTCGAGGTCAAGTGGAGTAAACAAATTAAATACCTTGGTGTGGAGTTGGATGGAAGGTTAAACTTCCACCACCACATGGCTACGGCGTCGAATAAGGCGATCGAGTGTGCGGCTAATCTTTCACGGTTAATGCCAAATGTTGGCGGACCCCGTGAACAAAAAAGAAGACTGGTGGCGAGTGTCGCCCACGCTAAAATGCTCTATGCAGCACCAGCGTGGGCCCCATCCCTGAGGAGTAAAAGATGTGTTACCATCTGTGAAAAGATACTGTCGGCGCAGAGATCGATAACAACGCGTATCATCTCTGCATATAAGACGGTATCTACGAGTGCTGTGCAGGTCCTTGCAAGTGTCCCGCCAGCAGATCTCTTGGCGAGGGAAAGGGAAGAAATGTTTCTCTTTTCTAAAGAAAGCAGTTCCTGGGATGAGGAATTAAGACCAAGCAAGGGCCTGATCCGCAAAGAAGCGAGGCACAGGCTCATAGAAAGATGGCAGGAAAGATGGGATGGTGAGGGAAAAGGTCGATGGACCTATCGCCTTATCCCGGCACTCGCCACCTGGATAAATAGGAAACACGGTCAGGTTTCCTATTATTTGACTCGGGCGCTCACAGGTCACGGGTGTTTTAACTCGTACCTGTGTCGCTTTAAATTACGCGAGAACGAGGTGTGTGCATATTGCCAGTTCCCTGAGGACAACGCGGAGCACACCCTCTTCTCATGCAAAAAATGGGACTTGGAGAGGCGGGCCATGTTCGAAGGTGTAAACAGTCAAGTTACACCGGAGAATATGGTATCGCTGATGACCCAGTCGGAAGAGAATTGGCGGCAAGTCGAGAACTTCATAATCTCGGTTATGTCGAGGAAGGATCTCGACGGCCGCCAAAAAGCGTAATTTAAACAGCTTTTAATTTGTTTGTTTGTTTTTTATTAATTTATTTTGTGATTTATTTGTCCCTATACATTTTTTTTAATTTGTTTTGTTTTTTTTATTCATCTTTGTACAATTTTATGTTTTCAATATTTTATACGCGTTTATTTTTATTTTTTTTTATATATCCGTTTATAATTTTATCTTTTGACTTTTTAAACTTCTTAAAATTTTTGTTTTTTATTGTTGTTGTGCTGTTAATTCCGCTTTTATATTGAAATAGTTTTAAATTTTTTAACTATTGACGCAGGAGAACCGCAGACACAGAACAAAGTCGCAGCAGCGATAGAGTTGGAGCGCCTCCCTCGAAGGCTTAAGTCTTACGACAGTTCCGAGGGAGGGTAAAGGGCTCCAAAAGAAGGGTTACGGGTTTTAGTGGGTCGGGCTGGTAGTAGGTCGCCAGTTTATTAAATTTATTATAACATTTATTTATTTATCCTTTTATTTAAATTCCTTTTTTTTTTATTTTACCAACCCCACATAACCTTGGAGTGCGGAATCCAAGGTATCTGTAAACAGATTTCCCAAAATTCCCTAAGCAAAAAAAAAAAAAAAAAAAAAAAAAAAATAATAATAATAATAATAATAATAATAATAATAATAATAATAATAATAATAATAATAATAATAATAATAATAATAATAATAATAATAATAATAATAATAATAATAATAATAATAATAATAATAATAATAATAATAATAATAATAATAATAATAATAATAATAATAATAATAATAATAATAATAATAATAATAATAATAATAATAATAATAATAATAATAATAATAATAATAATAATAATAATAATAATAATAATAATAATAATAATAATAATAATAATAATAATAATAATAATAATAATAATAATAATAATAATAATAATAATAATAATAATAATAATAATAATAATAATAATAATAATAATAATAATAATAATAATAACTGGAGTGTCAGTTTTCTTCTGGAATGTCCATGGATTGGGAAACCTAAGAAATGCAGAGGATGGTGGGCAGAAACTTTCTGATAGAAAATCAATCTTGGCGCTATCTGAAACATGGGCAGTTGCGGAGAATATCAAACCACCTACTGGCTGGACATCGAGTACCTGTATTGTGTCACCTGCTTTGAAGGAGCGCAACATGGGGCGAGCTTCAGGCGGTCTTGCGGTGATGTTTAACTCTAATTTTAAAACAAAAATTTTAAATAAAACTATTCATTGGCTTTTTATCGAAATAAAAGTAGAAAATTTTAATTTTATTTTAGGAACTTTATATTTTAAACAGTCTTTTGAAATTGAAGTCTTATTAGAAATGCTTCAACCAGTAATTGATGATATAAATTGTAACTATAAAGATTCACCAATATTAATAGGAGGTGATTTTAATGCAAGGATTGGAACACTTTCGGATTTTGATCAAATTGCGATTTTTAATTCGGGGTTGTTCAGTAAGAGACGTACCTGTGATATTTTTGTTAATAAAAGAGGCTTAGAATTGAATGATTTTATGAGTTTAAACGGATTTATAGTTTTGAATGGTCGCTCAAGGAGTGATGCTGAGGGTGTATATACGTTTGTCGGAGGAAATGGATCCAGCGTCATAGATCTTGCTTGGATTGATGTAGCTCATGCGGAAGTGGTTTATGACTTTATAGTACATTCATCAGTAATTGATTCAGACCATTTCCCTATTGAAGTTATTTTTAAACCTATAAATCAATTAAAGTCGCGAGATAGAAGTGCTGGGCCCATTCCTGAAGATAGATGTATTAATCGCTTATGTTGGGATTCAAATAAAATAAATGATTATGTTAATATTTTGAATGGTCCTGAATTTGCTCCCCCTGACTCTGATCTGTCTTCTGACGAGCAGAACCGGATTCTGATTGATAGCATCACGAAAGTGGCGAATCTTTCGGGTATGATAAAAAGAACTAATTTGAATTTTAAATCTAGATACAAGAAACCATGGTTCGACAAGCAATTAATTAAACTACAAAAAGAAACAAAACAAAAAGCTAAGGAATGGAAAAAATCAGGGTTTAGTGCTGATGGTAGGCTCTCTTTATGCGCATCGAAGGCAAAATATAAAAATTTGTTAACTAAAAAACGAGTAGGTTACGAGCAAAGTATTCAAGAAAGATTTGCAAGTGTAAGAGATGCAAGATCCTTCTGGTCTGCGGTAGAGATTTGTCGGAGAAAGGGGGGATTTGAATTTAGAGAGAATCCAATAACAATTGAAGAATGGGAGGGCTTCTATGCGTGTATATATCCAGAAAGAGTGAACACAGATGTGAGATATTTTAGTAAAACAGTCCCTGAGTTGGATGGAGAAATCTTGATACAGGAAGTAATAGCAGCGTTAAATAAAAGTAAACCAGGTAAATCCCCGGGTACGGATGGCATTAATGCTGAATTCTATAAGAATTTGCCATTATCTTGGATATTTTTTTTACATTCATTTTTTAACAAAATTTTGGATGAAGGGCGAGCTCCTGAGGCTTGGTCTCAATCGATTATTACTCTAATACATAAAAAAGGTTTAAGAAATGATCCTCTTAATTATAGAGGAATTGCATTGTGCAATTACATCTTAAAAATTTTTACTTTGATACTCGCTAAAAGACTTTCCGAATGGTCTGAAAAAAACTCGCTTCTCCCGGAAACACAAAATGGTTTTAGGTCTGGAAGAAGCTGTGTTGATAATGTTTTCACATTGCAGTCTGCCCTGCATCTTCGACTGAGAATGAGTAAGACGTCAGCGTATGCACTGTTCATTGATTTTCGTCGAGCTTTTGATTCGGTATCACATGCTTTATTATGGCAAAAGTTATACGACATGGGAGTAAGCGACAAAATAATTAAAATTATAAAATCTATTTATGATTATGCATCTTTTACCATTAGAATTGCTAATGAGTTTTCAAACCCAGTCGAGGTAACAGAAGGCGTATTGCAAGGTGAAACGCTTAGTCCCATTTTGTTTATATTATTTATCGCAGATTTTGAAAGAAAACTCAGGGACGCTGGAAATGAGGGTCTGAATATAAATGGTTGTGTGGACTTGCTTGTTTCACTTTTTGCTGATGATGCGGTTGTTTTGGCGAGTACCTCAGTGAGGATGTGTAAATTAATAAAAGATATAGAAAATTACTGCAATGTAAATGGTCTGAAAATCAATACCTCAAAAACGCAAATCGTTCACTTTAGAAGAGGGGGTAAACCATCATCGAAAAAATTTTTTATTAACGGTGATTCTCTTAAAATTGTAAATTCTTACAATTATTTGGGAGTTGAGTTTTCTAGCTCCGCATTGGGCAAAAAGGCAACTGAGTATGCAATCTCAAAATCTAACCAGGCTTTTGGGACGATAAGACAGATTATAAATAAGGGAAAAATAGATTGCTGGGAGGCTCAAAGTAAACTATACTATAGTATTGACTCGGCAACACTTTTGTATTGCGGGCACATATGGGATTAAGGTACTTACAAAAAATTGAATCTGCACACACAACACACTTTAAACAATTATTATCCCTTCCAAAATGTACCTTCAATGCTGCCCTGCGTCTTGAGTTGGGTCTTATTAGTTTAGAAATAAAAGTTTTCAAGTCAGCTTATCTTTACATTGTGAAAGTTTTGTCAATGGACAATTCTCGTTTACCTAAAATATGCTTCGAAAGACAGGTGGAATTGATGCGATGCTCTGAGCCAACCTGTGAATATAACTGGGTGGCTCAAGTAAATGTTCTGTTGGAAAAAATTAACATGACGGAATTATGGTCAACCCTTTGCCCCCTCATTTGGTCTGAAAAATTAAGTTTAGCCTTGGGTCGTTATGAGAGGTATTTGAGGTTTTCGGACCTAATTAGGTATGAACAATCCAATTCCAGATTATGTAATTTAACAAGGACGTTAGAAGATAAAGCGGCAATCTATCTGTCTAGGCGACGAAAATTGTATTTAACGAAAATATTTGTGCAGTTAAGATTAGCCTCAAAACACTATATCAGATTTTCATACAAAGGTAATTTGTACAGCTGGAATCAACATGAAGTTTGTACAATTTGCAATCTAAAAAGATTGAAACTTTAAATCATTTTTTATTTGAGTGCCCGATTTATGAAGGGTATAGAAATTTTTATTTGAAGAAGCTAGAGTTTGGATACGACTTGAGCCAGCTGTGCAATGCGCCTGACGAGAAAAGTTTAAAGAATATTTGTCACTATATAATAAATAGTTTACTACTGCGAGCATTTATGTTAAATGAATGAATTACCAAATAATAATTGTATAAGCGGAAATTCCTGCTACAAAATGTATAATTTTTAAAAGCAGAAATAAATAAATAATAAATAATAATAAATAATAATAATAATAATAATAATAATATAATAATATAATAATAATAATAATAATAATAATAATAATAATAATAATAATAATAATATAATAATAATAATAATAATAATATAATAATAATAATAATAATAATAATAATAATATAATAATAATATAATAATAATAATAATAATAATAATATATAATAATAATAATAATAATAATAATAATAATAATAATAATAATAATAATAATAATAATAATAATAATAATAATAATAATAATAATAATAATAATAATAATAATAATAATAATAATAATAATAATAATAATAATAATAATAATAATAATAATAATAATAATAATAATAATAATATAATAATAATAATAATAATAATAATAATAATAATAATAATAATAATAATAATAATAATAATAATAATAATAATAATAATAATAATAATAATAATAATAATAATAATAATAATAATAATAATAATAATAATAATAATAATAATAATAATAATAATAATAATAATAATAATCCCCGCCGATGGTTGTCCACTACCGAACATCATCGATGTCTTCGACGTGCTGGGAGAAGCGGATCCACTGCCAAATGTCATTGATTTCTTTGATGTACTGGGAGAAGTGGACCCACTGCCGAACATCATTGATTTCTTTGATGGGCTGGGAGAAGTGGGTCCGCTGCCAGACATGATTGATTTCTTTGATGAGTTGGGAGAAGTGGGTTCGCTGCCAGACACGACTGGCATCCTGGATATGTTCGGTAGACCTTGCCGTGGTGGCGGGGCTTTTCACTAAAGGACAACCAACAGGGTGGTACCCTGATTCTAAAACCAAAAAAAAAAAAAATGATTATGAATCATAATATAAATGAATTACCCCAAGGAGGAACCCCGAAAGGGGACAATACTCCCGACGGTGTCTCTTCGAACACCGCCGCAGGCCCCACGGATTTTGGGGGGGGCCAAAACAATAATAAGCCGTTAATATATGAGACAAATGTCTCAGACCAGTTCGTGGCTATTCCGGGAATCTTCAAAAGCTTGCGCCAGGGATTCAAGCGCCAAAAGAACGTCAGTCGGGAAATCCAGGATGGCGTGACGGTTTTGGAAGGTGCGTTTGAGATAATCTGTAGGAATTTACGTTTTATCCCCAAGCCTTTCATAGACCAGGAGCCGCAACACCCAACTGTGGTAGCTCCACAGCAGACGGAAAGCACTACTGCACCTCTGAACGGCGCAAAGACATGTCCTAATAAGGCAAAAGGCGTTAATAAACGCCCCAGGGAAGGTACAAGCCCAGATGCGAGTCCGCGACGGGCGACTCAAGGCGGGAAGAGAATTAAGCGAAAGGAGGCTCCACAGCTTGGTTCTGAGTCGCTGGTTGGAGCAAGAGAGGCGCCCTCAAACAGTCCTGGCAAGTCGTATGCTGAGACCGTCTTGAGGGACGGAGCGGACAATGGAGACGGTTTCAAGGTTGTTAAAAACAAGGAGAAACGGACTCCAAAAGAGAAACCCTTAGGTGAGAAAAAGGAGCTTCCGAAGCCCCCTTTGAAGCTAAGGAGCACGGAAGCTGTTAAAATTACGGCAGGCGACCCAAAGTTTTATGAGGGTATCTTGCCGCTAATAAAAGCAAAGGTAAACCCAGAAGATACGGGTACCGTGATCCGGAAAATCAGGAGAACTTTTAAACAGGAGGTTCTCGTGATAGTGAAAAAGGGCGGAGAGACCTTAAAATTTGCAGATGCACTGTCTTCGGCCCTGCATGGTAAAGCTGAGGTCACACCTCTAGTGAATAAAAGGTCTCTAGAGATAAATGCAGCACTAAGAGAAAAGCTGGGTAAACCTGACCTGAAGATGGAGTGTCGACTTTTGCCGCGCTACAGAGGAACTAAGGTTGCTCTAGTACGTCTGACAGAGGCAGAAAGTAATACTCTGCTAAAGCTTGGTAAAATAAAAATCGGATGGATAAATGCTTCAATTCGCGAGCATGTTGAAGTAGCTAGGTGCCAAAAGTGCCTAGCATACGGACACTTAACCCGAACCTGCAAAGGCCCCGACAGAAGTAAAAACTGTCGGAGATGCGGCGGAGAGGGACACCTCGCGAAGAGCTGTAAAGTTAAGCCGAAGTGCCTTACGTGCTTGGACCTGGGGAAGCCAGAGACGGATCACGATTCCGGAAAGAGAGCCTGCCCGGTTTACAGAGAAGAACTGCAAAAGATTAAAAGGGCAAATCCTTAAAATTTTTGCAGGTCAACCTGCATACAAGTAAGGATGCACAGTTGCTCCTAATGCAAACAGCAAGGGAAAATGAGGTCGATATCCTGTTCTGCAGTGAGCAGTATCAAGGAAGCGACCTCGCCCCTTGGTATCAGGATAAGGCAAAGAGAGCCGCCATAAAGCTGTGCAACCCAGAATTGCGGGTTGACAAGTTTCTGGAGACGAGCAGTGGGTTCGTGTGGATAGAGGTGGCTAATATACGTATGTATAGCTGCTACTTCTCACCCAACGACCCACTGACAAACTTCGAAGCCAATATCGAAGACCTAGAAGCGAGCCTCACAGAATCCAGGCTGGATGTCATCATCACTGGTGATTTTAACGCAAAGTCGCCAGATTGGGGTGAGACGAGACTCGACAAGAGAGGAATTCGTATTGGAGAAATGATCTCCAGAAACGACTTATTGGCAGTAAACCGAGGCAATACATGGACTTTTAGACGAGGTGCGATCGGATCAATTATAGATCTAACAATCGCATCGTCTAAACTATTTAGCCGCATAACCGACTGGCGGGTCTCTGAGGAATATACCGCAAGTGACCACCAGTATATTGAGTTCTCAGTCTCGATGGGAGACACGCGAGGAGGAAAAAGACAGGATGCTCCTAGTCGCAAAACCTCCTCGTGGAATATGAAGAGACTCGACAAGGAAAAGTTCGGCCGGTCCCTAAGAGAAGCCCTTTTAATTGAGGACTTGGGCTGGGTGAAGAGGCCGAGCAGTCTGGATGCGGAGGTGCGAGCGGTGAGGAACATGATAGTCACCGCTTGCAATGCGTCAATGCCCCGCAAAGGCGCCACTCCCGTAAGAAAATCCTTGCACTGGTGGTCAGAGGAGCTAGCCTCCTTGAGAAAGGAATGCCTCAAAGCAAGAAGGACATATACCCGATCTAAGGGAGATCCCTTGCTGAAAGAGGCTTTCAAGGAGGCAAAAAAGAACCTCAAGAAAGAGATCCGGAAGTCGCGACGCCATAGCTGGAAGGAACTAATCGAGGAAGTCGATAAGGACCCATGGGGTCTGGCTTTTAAAATCGTAACTAAGAAATTAGTGACGAGGCAAAAGACCCCCGGCCTGGACAATCCCGATTGGGTCAGAAAGATAATAAGTTCTTTGTTTCCTCCTGCGGAGCCATACCTTAGAAGGGACTGGAGTTTTTGCAAAGTCGAAGAGGAAGAACTCTTCACACTTATTGAACTGCAAAAAGCAGGCAAAAGATTAAAAACAGGCAAGGCGCCTGGAATCGATGGGATAAGTAACGAGATCCTAAAGTTGGTAATCGAAACATCACCTCAGATTCTGCTTCGATGCTTCAATCTTTGCCTTGAGAGAGGAGAGTTCTTCCGCGACTGGAAGCGACAGAGGTTAGTCCTCCTAAGGAAAGGTGAAAAACCTCTAGATAAGGTTTCATCGTACAGGCCTATATGCCTGCTAGATACGATGGGTAAACTTCTAGAGGATATGGTTCTGCAGAGAATGCAAAGCCACTTGACCGAAGAGAATCGTCTATCCGATCACCAATTTGGTTTCCGTAAAGGCAAGTCCACGGTTGATGCCATCCAGGCAGTTGTGGACATAGCCAAAGCAGGAAAAAACAAATTGGGACCTGGGAAAAAGAAGAGCTTCTGCGCGTTGGTAGCAATTGACATACGCAACGCGTTTAATTCCGCAAGATGGAAAGATCTCATCGAGTCGATGGAAAAGAAAAACATGCCGCCCTACTTGTTGCGGATAATGGATAATTATCTTAGCGACAGGTGGGTTATATATGAGGGAGACACCTGCACTCTCAAGGAAGAGATGCAGCGTGGGGCTTCTCAAGGCTCGAGGATGGGTCCATTTGTATGGAATGTATCTTACGATGATTTTCTGCGAATGGATCTGCCCGAAGGTGCGGTGATCATCGGCTTTGCGGACGACGCATTATTCGTGTGCACTGACGAAAGTGAGGAGGCTCTTGGGACATTGGTGAACGAATGTCTGCGACTAGCAAAAAGCTGGCTGGATACCAGAGGTCTTGAAATGGCCCTGGAAAAGACCGAGGCACTGCTGGTCACAGACAGACGTGGTTATGAGCTCCCACGAATCGTGATATACGGATTCGAGGTCAAGTGGAGTAAACAAATTAAATACCT
Organism: Leptopilina heterotoma; assembly: GCF_015476425.1. Lineage (NCBI taxonomy): Eukaryota > Metazoa > Arthropoda > Insecta > Hymenoptera > Figitidae > Leptopilina > Leptopilina heterotoma. The sequence goes on from NW_025111075.1 coordinate 208,477, forward strand.
TGGTGTGGAGTTGGATGGACGGTTAAACTTCCACCACCACATGGCTACGGCGTCAAATAAGGCGATCGAGTGTGCGGCTAATCTTTCACGGTTAATGCCAAATGTTGGCGGACCCCGTGAACAAAAAAGAAGACTGGTGGCGAGTGTCGCCCACGCTAAAATGCTCTATGCAGCACCAGCGTGGGCCCCATCCCTGAGGAGTAAAAGATGTGTGACCATCTGTGAAAAGATACTGTCTGCGCAGAGATCGATAACAACGCGTATCATCTCTGCATATAAGACGGTATCTACGAGTGCTGTGCAGGTCCTTGCAAGTGTCCCGCCAGCAGATCTTTTGGCGAGGGAAAGGGAAGAAATGTTTCTCTTTTCTAAAGAAAGAAGTTCCCTGGATGAGGAGTTAAGACCAAGCAAGGGCCTGATTCGCAAAGAAGCGAGGCACAGGCTCATAGAAAGATGGCAGGAAAGATGGGATGGTGAGGAAAAAGGTCGATGGACTTATCACCTTATCCCGGCACTCGCCACCTGGATGAATAGGAAACACGGTCAGGTTTCCTATTACTTGACTCAGGCGTTCACAGGTCACGGGTGTTTTAACTCGTACCTGTGTCGCTTTAAATTACGCGAGAACGAGGTGTGTGCATATTGCCAGTTCCCTGAGGACAACGCGGAGCACACCCTCTTCTCATGCAAGAATTGGGACTTGGAGAGGCGGGCCATGTTCGAAGGTGTAAACAGTCAAGTTACACCGGAGAACATGGTATCGCTGATGACCCAGTCGGAAGAGAATTGGCGGCAAGTCGAGAACTTCATAATCTCGGTTATGTCGAGGAAGGATCTGGACGGCCGCCAAAAAGCGTAATTTAAACAGCTTTTAATTTTGTTCGTTTGTTTTTTATTGATTTATTTTGTGATTTATTTGTCCTTATACATTTTTTAATTGTTTGTGTTTTTTATTCATCTTTGTACAGTTTTATGTTTTTTGAATTTTTTATACGCGTTTATATTTTCTTTTTTTTATATATCCGTTTATAATTTTATCTTCTGACTTTTTACACTTAATTACACATTTGTTATTTTTAATTATTGTTGTGCTGTTAATTCCGCTTTATAGTGAAATAGTTTTAAATTTTTAACTATTAACGCAGGATAACCGCAGAGAAAAGCAGAAAGTCGCATTAGCGACAGAGTTGGAGCGCCACCCTCGAAGGCTAAAGTCTTACGACAGTTCCGAGGGAGGGTAAAGGGCTCTAGAAGAAGGGTTACGGGTTTTAGTGGGTCGGGCTGGTAGTAGGTCGCCAGTGTATTAAATTTAATTTTTTATAGATTTATTTTTCTTTTTTTATATTTCCTTTTGTTTTATCATACCAACCCCACATAACCTTGGAGTGCGGAATCCAAGGTATCTGTAGGCAGATTTCCCAAAAGTCCCTAAGCAAAAAAAAAAAAAAAATAATAATAATAATAATAATAATAATAATAATAATAATAATAATAATAATAATAATAATAATAATAAAGATTAAAAAATAAATTTAAACCGTATTTCAACAAATTTCAAACAGGAAAACTGCATACAAGTAAATTTAAAAAAATGTAATAAAAATAAGTTTGTATACAGTTATAATTAATTATTTTTAATTTGAAATTTTTAATTGTGTGCAGTATTCTGGTATAGGGTAGAGTGGGGTAAAAAAGCCATGGTGTAAAAAAGCCATTTGAGTTTTATTTAAAAACTATTAAGCCGATTTATCAGCTGTTTAGAATATAAATACTATTAGGTAATACGCAACTTTTGAATCTAATTTGAATGTTGTACCTAGATTAATATTGTTTTTATTGTAATTTTAATTTTTTGTTGCTTTTTTGAAAACATTTTGGTGAACTTTTCAAACGTATTACAATCTGATTAAGTGAACGAATAGTAAAAGTAAATGTTTGTACATAAGGAGAAAAGTATACCGAAAACGTATACAATGTTAATTTTTAGAAATTGAACTGAATTGACAATTTATTTTTGCTTTTTTTAATAACTGGTCTTGGGTGTAAAAAAGCCAGGGCAAAAAATCCATTGAATATTTTGTGAAATTCACTTGTTTTCTATTTAAACTAACCTTTTTATTTTACAAAATTTCTCGTGTTTATTTAATAAAATAAATTAAACACGACGAAAAAGTAGTTCAAAGTGCATTTCAAAAATAAACAATGAATAAACGGTTGCAACGAAATATGTTATCTGTGGTAAAACTTAAAGAGAACTTCTAAAAAAGGTACGAAAAATTGGCAGTGCAAATCGAAAACAGGTAAACTTAATATAATTTTCAATTTTCCTTGCTAAAAACTCTTTCATAATTATTAAAATATTTTTCAAATAAGACTATTTGTCATATAAATAAAGGAAAAAATATAAAAATACCTGAATTGATAACGTGTTTTGCTAAAATCGTAGGGTGGCTTTTTCACCCCACCAGGTGGTGCAAAAAAGCCACTTGCAGTGCTTTCGTAAAACTCTTATAACTTAGTCCTTTCATGAGATAAAAAATATTTCCGTCAAGAATTTTCAAGCTTAATAACTAAACTTTCAATAACAATTGGAAATTTGAGAAAAAAATTTTAAATACAGATTTTACAGCATCAAAAGTGAAAATGTGGCTTTTTTACCCCACTCTACCCTACAGTTTTACGAAAAGCAATTTAAATTTATACAGTCTTTAAGTTAAATTTAAGAATTTTGTTTTAAATTTGCTTGTCTGTATGTATCTTGTATATATGTCAATTGTGGGCAATTGCTACCGCCCCAAAAACTTTAAATAAACTTTAATAAATTTTATAGAATTTAATCACATTTAAGTAAATTATTCTTCTGTATTAAAAGAATTTTGAAGAATCTGAGTTGAATCCTTTTCTAAAGTCCCTATTTTATTATTCATCAGAATTAATTGACTTCATCAGACTTTCCGTAGTTTGGATCACGACGTTCAAAATATTATTAAGGGTTTGACTGATTTCCGTTAGTAGCGTCATTGATTGATTGTGCATTTCTCTGAATAGTTTAATTTGTTCCTCTTGTTGCTAAACAAGAAAAAATTAAAAATATTATAAATTTAAAATATATATTACGGTAGATTTAGTTATATTATAAACACTTTATTAAATTTAATTTGTAGTATATATATGTATGTATCAAATTTAATATATGTATATTATAAATATAAACATATTAAAGACTGGGAGGACTGTTTCAGTTTTTTAAATAGCACCCTTCGTCATTCCAGAAGTCGCAGTAGAAGAATTAGCGTTTTCAGCTGGTTTCACCACCGATTTCGAATCTCTATTTTCAATATCAGTTAACACCACCTAAATATATAGAGTATATTTGTTCATCTGTTACTATTTACACTTTATATAATTTTAATTTACAACAATTTTTAATTATAATAATGTTATTTATTTTGTGTATAGTTATTTATCGATTTAAGATACTAAAAGTTTTCAATACTAAAAAGAAATTGCGAAATAAATTTTAATTTTCAATTAATTTGAAAATTTTTAATTAAGTCAAGAATTTCCCATAATTTTTTGCCACTTATTTAACAGTTCTTAAAAAAAATTTAAGACAATAATTTCTGAAATTTAAATAATTCAATTCTTAAGGATAAAAAAAATAAAAAAAAATAAAAATAAAAAAAAATAAACTAGGCAAAGAATTTTATATTAATTTTTTTTTAAATTTATTAAAATAAATAACTTTTAGAAGACCTAAATTTTATATATATTAAAAATACTTATTAAAAAATATTTCTTTATAATATACAATATATAATAAATAATAAAATATACAATAATTTAAAATCTACAATAAATTAATAAATACAATAAAGTTGTATTAATAAAATTTGAAAACGTCTTAAAATTCAATTCCTAAATAAATACCTTTTTGATTGGTATTGTACGCTTTTCAAAATCATCATCTGAAGAGATACTGACTGGTTCGCTGTGGGCATTCAAAACAATCACCTTTGGTTCTAAAGTTGTTTGGCGATCTGGTGACGGTTTCCGCTTTTGTCGAGTAGAAGCCGGAATAAAATCTTCCAGTTCACACTATATTTTTTTAAATAATATTATATAAAAAATTTGCTATTTTTGCTTCATTATTCTGATAATTATTTATTAACATTTAATTTTGATAGGTGTAAATACTTTTGCTTACATCACTTTCGAAATCTATTTCCTCCGACGAACCATCTCCTTCGGCAGATCCTTTACGGCTGCACGTAACAAAATAATCAGTTTTCTTTTGTTCAGATTGGCATTATTTTATTACGTGCATGTTGACATATTTTTTATTATTGTTTTATTGAGATACACGTCACGTCAGTTAGTCAAAAAATTTGATTAGGTACACTGATTAAAAGTTTCACTTTTACAAGTAAGTAATTATATGAAAATTCATATTTTTTTGTTGACAAAATAAAGAATAAAATAAATATACGAATAAATAAAATTTTTGTTTCAGTGTATTCAAATAAAGAACCGAAAAAAAGGTTAAGATTTGGAAAGGTTACTGCTTTGCAGCAGATACATTTATTGGAATGTATAGAAAATAATTCGGCCTTACTAGAAAGGAAATTTACTGCCTCATTCACTGAAAATATTTATGACCAAGAATGGGAGAAAATTAAAAATCAATTGAATATCATGTCGAATAACGCCAGATCTTGCGATAAGTGGCAAAGAGTAAATATAAATTCTTATAGTTGTAATTATTTTTTTATTTAGAAGCTTGTATTTGTCATGCATTTCTAAATATTAAATAAGTGTGAATATAACAATAACTTTGTCCTCTTGAAGAAGCAAAGTTTTAGCGTTTTAATAAAAAATATTATTAATATTTCACTGAAAAAATATTTTTTAAGAATAAATAAATTTTTTTAAATAGGGGAGAGGGCCCTAAGGTGGTCACCCATCTTTTGAACGACTGTAGATTTCAAATGGAATTATATATAAAGGTCAATAATACGGCGTTTGAAACTTTATCTTATTACCTAACTTCCTATCATAAAGTTTTTTTTATTTCATTAATAAAAAAAAAGTTATGGCACTTTTTAAAAAAAGTTGAAAATTCGACTTTTAAAAAAGTGGCCCCAAGGTGGTCACCATAAAAAAATTCACTAAAAAAGTTTTAAAGAATGTAAAAAACGTATTACTAAGTTGTTTATTTAATATTAATTGTTTTTCAGGATCACAGAAACATATTACATATTTTTTTTTTGCACTTTGTCCTTTCGTCAAAAATGATACTTTTTGTGTATGTATTAGATAGGTAAAATTTTGAAAATAATTCTATTTCATTATTATTCATCATAAAACTTAAAAATTGATAAAATTCACATTCACAGTGATAAATGTTGATAAATATGGCGTATAAACACATTTTCATAAAAAATCAAAAGTGACCACCTTGTGGCCAAAAAAGTGTCCACCTTAGGGCCAAGACACAATTTTTTAAACGTTAATGAAAAAATTGTTTAAAGCACAATATTAATTATATTCATTTGGAATATTATTGTACGATATATAAAGATAATTATAACGATTTTTACTAATTTAAAATAGTTAATTTCGATGATTTTAACACCCTGAGAAAAAAATTTCTCGATCATTTAAAAACAGAAATTTTACGACGTTCACGTTACAAAGAGACTCATACGACTATTTACCTCAAAACTTTACTAAAATCTTTGTCTTCTCAAATAATAACAATAACAAAAAACATTTGAAGATACTAACTAATATACAAAAATTTTCTTAGGGTGACCACCTTAGGGCCCTGACCACCTTGGGGCCCTCTCCCCTACAAATATAAACATCTTATTTACATTCATATTATTTAATCTTTATTATTTTATATTAAAAAATTTTTTAGAAAAGATTTGGAAAATAATAATAATTAATAAAATTTAGTGGTAGTGTTGGCGTTGTAATTTGTTGAAATAGGGCTGTTTTTCTATGTGTAGGAAATGAAAAATTAATATTTACATTTAATTTTTAACAGGTCTTAACCTCTTGGATTACAAAAGTTAAAAGAAAGGCCAAAGTAGTGAAGAAGAATAAGAATTCCACACCCTTGACTGAGTTAGAAAATAGACTTATTTTAATCAGCCGTAAAGGATCTGCCGAAGGAGATGGTTCGACGGAGGAAATAGATTTCGAAAGTGATGTAAGCAAAAGTATTTACACCTATCAAAATTAAATGTTAATAAATAATTATCAGAATAATGAAGCAAAAATAGCAAATTTTTTATATAATATTATTTAAAAAAATTTAGTCTGAACTGGAAGATTTTATTCCGGCTTCTACTCGACAAAAGCGGAAACCGTCACTAAATCGCCAAACAACTTTAGAACCAAAGGTGATTGTTTTGAATGCCCACAGCGAACCAGTCAGTATCTCTTCAGATGATGATTTTGAAAAGCGTACAATACCAATCAAAAAGGTATTAATTTTTTGTAAAGTATTTATTTAGGAATTGAATTTTAAGACGTTTTCAAATTTTATTAATACAACTTTATTGTATTTATTAATTTATTGTAGATTTTAAATTATTGTATATTTTATTATTTATTATATATTGTATATTTTAAAGAAATATTCTTTAATAAGTATTTTTAATATATATAAAATTTAGGTCTTCTAAAAGTTATTTATTTTAATAAATTTAAAAAAAAATTAATATAAAATTCTTTGCCTAGTTTATTTTTTTTATTTTTATTTTTTTTATTTTTTTTATCCTTAAGAATTGAATTATTTAAATTTCAGAAATTATTGTCTTAAATTTTTTTTAAGAACTGTTAAATAAGTGGCAAAAAATTATTGGAAATTCTTGACTTAATTAAAAATTTTCAAATTAATTGAAAATTAAAATTTATTTCGCAATTTCTTTTTAGTATTGAAAACTTTTAGTATCTTAAATCGATAAATAACTATACACAAAATAAATAACATTATTATAATTAAAAATTGTTGTAAATTAAAATTATATAAAGTGTAAATAGTAACAGATGAACAAATATACTCTATATATTTAGGTGGTGTTAACTGATATTGAAAATAGAGATTCGAAATCGGTGGTGAAACCAGCTGAAAACGCTAATTCTTCTACTGCGACTTCTGGAATGACGAAGGGTGCTGCTCTATTTAAAAAACTGAAACAGTCCTCCCAGTCTTTAATATGTTTATATTTATAATATACATATATTAAATTTGATACATACATATATATACTACAAATTAAATTTAATAAAGTGTTTATAATATAACTAAATCTACCGTAATATATATTTTAAATTTATAATATTTTTAATTTTTTCCTGTTTAGCAACAAGAGGAACAAATTAAACTATTCAGAGAAATGCACAATCAATCAATGACGCTACTAACGGAAATCAGTCAAACCCTTAATAATATTTTGAACGTCGTGATCCAAACTACGGAAAGTCTGATGAAGTCAATTAATTCTGATGAATAATAAAATAAGGACTTTAGAAAAGGATTCAACTCAGATTCTTCAAAATTCTTTTAATACAGAAAAATAATTTATTTAAATGTGATTAAATTCTATGAAATTAATTAAAGTTTATTTAAAGTTTTTGGGGCGGTAGCAATTGCCCACAATTGACATATATACAAGATACATACAGACAAGCAAATTTAAAACAAAATTCTTAAATTTAACTTAAAGACTGTATAAATTTAAATTGCTTTTCGTAAAACTGTATACCAGAATACTGCACACAATTAAAAATTTCAAATTAAAAATAATTAATTATAACTGTATACAAACTTATTATTACAATTATTATTATTATTATTATTATTATTATTATTATTATTTTTTTTTTTTTTTTTTTTTTTTTTTTTTGCTTAGGGAATTTTGGGAAATGTGTTTACAGATACCTTGGATTCCGCACTCCAAGGTTATGTGGGGTTGGTAAAATAAAAAAAAAGGGATTTTAAAAAAAAAGGATAAATAAATAAATGTTATAATAAATTTAATAAACTGGCGACCTACTACCAGCCCGACCCACTAAAACCCGTAACCCTTCTTTTGGAGCCCTTTACCCTCCCTCGGAACTGTCGTAAGACTTTAGCCTTCGAGGGAGGCGCTCCAACTCTATCGCTGCTGCGACTTTGTTCTGTGTCTGCGGTTCTCCTGCGTCAATAGTTAAAAAATTTAAAACTATTTCAATATAAAAGCGGAATTAACAGCACAACAACAATAAAAAACAAAAATTTTAAGAAGTTTAAAAAGTCAAAAGATAAAATTATAAACGGATATATAAAAAAAAATAAAAATAAACGCGTATAAAATATTGAAAACATAAAATTGTACAAAGATGAATAAAAAAAACAAAACAAATTAAAAAAAATGTATAGGGACAAATAAATCACAAAATAAATTAATAAAAAACAAACAAACAAATTAAAAGCTGTTTAAATTACGCTTTTTGGCGGCCGTCGAGATCCTTCCTCGACATAACCGAGATTATGAAGTTCTCGACTTGCCGCCAATTCTCTTCCGACTGGGTCATCAGCGATACCATATTCTCCGGTGTAACTTGACTGTTTACACCTTCGAACATGGCCCGCCTCTCCAAGTCCCATTTTTTTGCATGAGAAGAGGGTGTGCTCCGCGTTGTCCTCAGGGAACTGGCAATATGCACACACCTCGTTCTCGCGTAATTTAAAGCGACACAGGTACGAGTTAAAACACCCGTGACCTGTGAGCGCCTGAGTCAAATAATAGGAAACCTGACCGTGTTTCCTATTTATCCAGGTGGCGAGTGCCGGGATAAGGCGATAGGTCCATCGACCTTTTCCCTCACCATCCCATCTTTCCTGCCATCTTTCTATGAGCCTGTGCCTCGCTTCTTTGCGGATCAGGCCCTTGCTTGGTCTTAATTCCTCATCCCAGGAACTGCTTTCTTTAGAAAAGAGAAACATTTCTTCCCTTTCCCTCGCCAAGAGATCTGCTGGCGGGACACTTGCAAGGACCTGCACAGCACTCGTAGATACCGTCTTATATGCAGAGATGATACGCGTTGTTATCGATCTCTGCGCCGACAGTATCTTTTCACAGATGGTAACACATCTTTTACTCCTCAGGGATGGGGCCCACGCTGGTGCTGCATAGAGCATTTTAGCGTGGGCGACACTCGCCACCAGTCTTCTTTTTTGTTCACGGGGTCCGCCAACATTTGGCATTAACCGTGAAAGATTAGCCGCACACTCGATCGCCTTATTCGACGCCGTAGCCATGTGGTGGTGGAAGTTTAACCTTCCATCCAACTCCACACCAAGGTATTTAATTTGTTTACTCCACTTGACCTCGAATCCGTCTATCACGATTCGTGGGAGCTCATAACCACGTCTGTCTGTGACTAGCAGTGCCTCGTTTTTTTCCAGGGCCATTTCAAGACCTCTGGTATCCAGCCAGCTTTTTGCTAGTCGCAGACATTCGTTCACCAATGTCCCAAGAGCCTCCTCACTCTCGGCAGTGCACACGAACAACGCGTCGTCCGCAAAGCCGATGATCATCGCACCTTCGGGCAGATCCATTCGCAGAAAATCATCCTAAGATACATTCCATACAAATGGACCCACCCTCGAGCCTTAAGGAGCCCCACGCTGCATCTCTTCCCTGAGAGTGCAGGTGTCTCCCTCATATATAACTCACCTGTCGCTAAGATAATTATCCATTATCCGCAACAAGTAGGGCGGCATGTTTTTCTTTTCCATCGACTCGATGAGATCTTTCCATCTTGCGGAATTAAACGCGTTGCGTATGTCAATTGCTACCAACGAGCAGAAGCTCTTCTTTTTCCCAGGTCCCAATTTGTTTTTTCCTGCTTTGGCTATGTCCACAACTGCCTGGATGGCATCAACTGTGGACTTGCCTTTACGGAAACCAAATTGGTAATCGGATAGACGATTCTCTTCGGTCAAGTGGCCCTGCATTCTCTGGAGAACCATATCCTCTAGAAGTTTACCCATCGTATCTAGCAGGCATATAGGCCTGTACGATGAAACCTTATCTAGAGGTTTTTCACCTTTCCTTAGGAGGACTAACCTCTGTCGCTTCCAGTCGCGGGAGAACTCTCCTCTCTCAAGGCAAAGATTGAAGCATCGAAGCAGAATCTGGGGTGAAGTGTCGATTACCAACTTTAGGATCTCGTTACTTATCCCATCGATTCCAGGCGCCTTGCCTGTTTTCAATCTTTTGCCTGCTTTTTGCAGTTCACTAAGTGTGAAGAGTTCTTCCTCTTCGACTTTGCAAAAACTCCAGTCCCTTCTAAGGTATGGCTCCGCAGGAGGAAACAAAGAACTTATTATCTTTCTGACCCAATCATGATTGTCCAGGGCGGGGGTCTTTTGCCTCGTCACTAATTTCTTAGTCACGATTTTAAAAGCCAGACCCCATGGGTCCTTGTCGACTTCCTCGATTAGGTCCTTCCAGCTACGGCGTCGCGACTTACGGATCTCTTTCTTGAGGTTCTTTTTCGCCTCCTTGAAAGCCTCTTTCAGCAAGGGATCTCCCTTAGATCGGGTATATGTCCTTCTTGCATTGAGGCATTCCTTTCTCAAGGAGGCTAGCTCCTCTGACCACCAGTGCAAGGATTTTCTTACTGGAGTGGCGCCTTTGCGTGGCATTGACGCATTGCAAGCGGTGACTATCATGTTCCTCACCGCTCGCACCTCCCCATCCAGACTGCTCGGCCTCTTCACCCAGCCCAAGTCCTCAATTAAAAGGGCTTCTCTTAGGGACCGGCCGAACTTTTCCTTGTCGAGTCTCTTCATATTCCACGAGGAGGTTTTGCGACTAGGAGCATCCTGTCTTTTTTCCTCCTCGTGTGTCTCCCATAGAGACTGAGAACTCAATGTACTGGTGGTCACTTGCGGTATATTCCTCTGAGACCCGCCAGTCGGTTATGCGGCTAAATAGTTTAGACGATGCGATTGTTAGATCTATAATTGATCCGATCGCACCTCGTCTAAAAGTCCATGTATTGCCTCGGTTTACTGCCAATAAGTCGTTTCTGGAGATCATTTCTCCAATACGAATTCCTCTCTTGTCGAGTCTCGTCTCACCCCACTCTGGCGACTTTGCGTTAAAATCACCAGTGATGATGACATCCAGCCTGGATTCTGTGAGGCTCGATTCTAGGTCTTCGATATTGGCTTCGAAGTTTGTCAGTGGGTCGTTGGGTGAGAAGTAGCAGCTATACATACGTATATTAGCCACCTCTATCCACACGAACCCACTGCTCGTCTCCAGAAACTGTCAACCCGCAATTCTGGGTTGCACAGCTTTATGGCGGCTCTCTTCGCCTTATCCTGATACCAAGGGGCGAGATCGCTTCCTTGATACTGCTCACTGCAGAACAGGATATCGACCTCATTTTCCATTGCTGTTTGCATTAGGAGCAACTGTGCATCCTTACTTGTATGCAAGTTGACCTGCAAAAAATTTTTAAGGATTTGCCCTTTTAATCTTTTGCAGTTCTTCTCTGTAAACCGGGCAGGCTCTCTTTCCGGAATCGTGATCCGTCTCTGGCTTTCCCCAGGTCCAAGCATGTAAGGCACTTCGGCTTAACTTTACAGCTCTTCGCGAGGTGTCCCTCTCCGCCGCATCTCCGACAGTTTTTGCTTCTGTCGGGGCCTTTGCAGGTTCGGGTTGAGTGTCCGTATGCTAGGCACTTTTGGCACCTAGCTACTTCAACATGCTCGCGAATTGGAGCATTTATCCAGCCGATTTTTTATTTTACCAAGCTTTAGCAGAGTGTTACTTTCTGCCTCTGTCAGACGTACCAGAGCAACCTTAGTTCCTCTGTATCGCGGCAAAAGTCGACACTCCATCTTCAGGTCGGGTTTACCCAGCTTTTCTCTTAGTGCTGCAGTTACCTCATCCTCTGAGGTGGCTTCGTCCAAATCCTTAATCTCTAGAGACCTTTTATTCACTAGAGGTGTGACCTCAGCTTTACCATGCAGGGCCGAAGACAGTGCATCTGCAAATTTTAAGGTCTCTCCGCCCTTTTTCACTATCACGAGAACCTCCTGTTTAAAGGTTCTCCTGATTTTCCGGATCACGGTACCCGTATCTTCTGGGTTTACCTTTGCTTTTAGCAGCGGCAAGATACCCTCATAAAGCTTTGGGTCGCTTGCCGTAATTTTAACAGCTTCCGTGCTCCTCAGCTTCAAAGGGGGCTTCGGAAGCTCTTTTTTCTCACCTGAGGGTTTCTCTTTTGGAGTCCGTTCTTTTTGCTTTTAACAACTTTGAAGCCGTCCCCATTGTCCGCTCCGTCCTTTAAAACGGTCTCAGCATACGAACTGCCAGGACTATTTAAGGGCGCCTCTTTCGTTCCATCTAGCGACTCAGAACCAAGCTGTGGAGCATCCTTTCGCTTAATTCTTTTCCCGCTTTGAGTCGCCCGTTTGCGGACTCGCATCTGGGCTTGCACCTTCCCTGGGGCGCTTATTAACGCCCTTTGCCTTATTAGGGCGCTGCAGGTTACGCCGTCCAGAGCTGTAGGTCGTGCTCTCCGTCTGATCTCGAGCTCCCACAGTTGGATGTTGCGGGCGCCTGGTCTTTGAACGGCTCGGGGATAAAACGTAAATTCTTACAAATTGTTAAGAACGAACTCTCCCAAAACCGCCACGCCATCCTGGATGTCACGACTGACGTTCTTTTGGCGCTTGAATGCCTGGTACACGCTCTTAAAAATCCCGGGAATAGCCAGAAACTGATTTTGCGACATTTGATTCGTAGCATGTCAGCTGGCTATCTATTGGCTCCCTCCAAAATCCTTGGAGCCATCTGCACCGACATCGGGGCTTGCACCCGATCAGAATCGGTGGTGGGATTACCTCTTTCGAGGGTACCCACTTGGAGTATTTCGTTTAAATTTTGTCCATTTCATTTGTGTTTTTTTTAATTCTTTGTCCCGTGTCGAGGGACAATCGGGCCTTAACAGGGTACTACCATCTGGCCAAGATGGGCCCTGAACCGCCTCCGTTAGTTACATAGACGTTATAGCATTGCCGGAGCATTGATGCGACGTCTATGATATCCAAGGGCACGTGAACATGTGTGTTCGGACGTGGAGGTCGATGTGTCTCTCCAAGATAGCAGGAAGTTTCCGCAAAGTGAGTGCATCCTGGTATCTCTTCACAGAGTTTACCCTCATTATTATTGATTATTATTATTATTATTATTATTAATATTATTATTATATTATTATATTATTATTTTATTATTATTATTATTATTATTATTATTATTATTATTATTATTATTATTATTATTATTATTATTATAATTATTATTATTATTATTATTATTATATTATTATTATTATTATTATTTTTTTTTTTTTTTTTTGCTTAGGGAATTTTGGAAATCTGTTTACAGATTACCTTGGGATTCCGCACTCCAAGGTTATGTGGGGTTGGTAAAATAAAAAAAAAAAGGGAATTTAAAAAAAAAGGATAAATAAATAAATGTTATAATAAAATTTAATAAACTGGCGACCTACTACCAGCCCGACCCACTAAAACCCGTAACCCTTCTTTTGGAGCCCTTTACCTCCCTCGAACTGTCGTAAGACTTTAGCCTTCGAGGGAGGCGCTCCAACTCTATCGCTGCTGCGACTTTGTTCTGTGTCCCTGCGGTTCTCCTGCGTCAATAGTTTAAAAAATTTAAAACTATTTCAATATAAAAGCGGAATTAACAGCACAACAACAATAAAAAACAAAAATTTTAAGAAGTTTAAAAAGTCAAAAGATAAAATTATAAACGGATATATAAAAAAAAAAAATAAAAATAAACACGCGTATAAATATTGAAAACATAAAATTGTACAAAGATGAATAAAAAAAACAAAACAAATTAAAAAAAATGTATAGGGACAAATAAATCACAAAATAAATTAATAAAAAACAAACAAACACATTCAAAGCTGTTAAATTACGCTTTTTGGCGGCCGTCGAGATCCTTCCTCGACATAACCGAGATTATGAAGTTCTCGACTTGCCGCCAATTCTCTTCCGACTGGGTCATCAGCGATACCATATTCTCCGGTGTAACTTGGACTGTTTTACACCTTCGAACATGGCCCGCCTCTCCAAGTCCCATATTTTGCATGAGAAGAGGGTGTGCTCTGCGTTGTCCTCAGGGAACTGGCAATATGCTCACACCTCGTTCTCGCGTAATTTAAAGCGACACAGGTACGAGTTAAAACACCCGTGACCTGTGAGCGCCTGAGTCAAATAATAGGAAACCTGACCGTGTTTCCTATTTATCCAGGTGGCGAGTGCCGGGATAAGGCGATAGGTCCATCGACCTTTTCCCTCACCATCCCATCGCCATGCATGCGGATCAGGCCCTTGCTTGGTCTAAATTCCTCATCCCAGGAACTGCTTTCTTTAGAAAAGAGAAACATTTCTTCCCTTTCCCTCGCCAAGAGATCTGCTGGCGGGACACTTGCAAGGACCTGCACAGCACTCGTAGATACCGTCTTATATGCAGAGATGATACGCGTTGTTATCGATCTCTGCGCCGACAGTATCTTTTCACAGATGGTAACACATCTTTTACTCCTCAGGGATGGGGCCCACGCTGGTGCTGCATAGAGCATTTTAGCGTGGGCGACACTCGCCACCAGTCTTCTTTTTTTGTTCACGGGGTCCGCCAACATTTGGCATTAACCGTGAAAGATTAGGCCGCACACTCGATCGCCTTATTCGACGCCGTAGCCATGTGGTGGGGAAGTTTAACCTTCCATCCAACTCCACACAAGGTATTTAATTTGTTTACTACCACTTGACTCGAATCCGTCTACACGATCGTGG